>NC_090653.1:35344411-35346911 GCF_040937935.1 Hyperolius riggenbachi | reverse complement strand
TTTGGCCCACTCCCTTTTCAGAATTTAAACCCCAGTCTCCCAGTGACTGACTGTAGCAGATGTTAGGCCTCTGCCATTCAGAGTGCATGAATGGCAGCAATGTAAATATTCCCATTGAAAATCAAAAGGTGAATTTTGATTGGCTGCTGTAGGCTCCACCCACTTATCTGAATATTAGTCCCAGTCACCCAGTGGCCAACTGTGTCACGTTTGAGAACCCTGCCAATAACAGAATGGCTGAAATCAATCTAACAAATCTGATTGGCTGTTTGTGGCTCCACCCTTTTGGACCCCAGTCACCCAATGACTGACTGTATCAGGTTTGAGGCCTCTGCCACTAACAGTGTAAGAATGGTAGCAATGTGAATATTCCCCTTGAAAATCAATAGGTACATTTTGATTGGCTGTTGTAGGCTCCACCCACATTTCTGAATATTCATCCCAGTCACCCAGTGGCCAATTGTGTAAAGTTTGGGAACCCTGCCATGTAAAAAATGAAGGTGTTGGCACCGCCCACTTTTTCTAACCTTGACATACAGTCACTCAATAATCAAGTTTATCAGCTTTGGGGTCCTTGGTATCAATACTTTGTATATTCCCATTGAAAAATAAACACATCTGGCTGTTTGTGGCTCCGCCCCTTCCTGAATTTGGACCCTAGTCACCCAGTGACCAACTGTACCAGGTTTGAGGCATCTGCTTTTACCAGTATAAGAGAATGGTAGCAGATTAAATATTCCCTTTGAAAATCAAACGGTGAATTTTTATTGCCTGTTGTAGGCTCCACCCACCTTCCAAAATCTTAATCTGTCACCCAATGACCAACTGTGCAAAGTTTGAGAACCCTGCTATTAACGGTGTAAGAATGGCTGCAGTTTATATTTTCCCAGTAAAAGTTGTTTTGGCTCCGCCCACTTTTTGTAACCTTGACACACAGTCACTCAATGACCAAGTTTGTGAGCTGTCAGGTTCCAGGCATCAAAAATGTGTGAATGGAAGCAGTTTATCCACCAAGGAAATCTGATTGGCTGTATGTGGCCCCGCCCCTTTAGTGAATTTGGACCCCAGTCACCCAATGACCAACTGTAGCAAGTTTGAAGCCTCTGCCATTAAAAGTGTAAGAATAGCAAAAGTTTAAATATTCCCCTTGAAAATGAACAGGTGAATTTTGATTGGCTGTTGTAGGCTCCACCCATTTTCTTGAATCTTAATCACATTCACCCAGTGACCAACTGTGTCAAGTTTGAGAACTCTGTGATTAACAGTCTATGAATGGCTGCAGTTTACATTTTCCCATTTAAAATGAACGGCTGAAATTTGATTGGCTGTTGTATGCTCCGCCCACTTTTCCTGGATTTGTAACCTCGGTCACCAAGTGACCAACTGTGCCATGTGTGGGGACTCTTGCTTGATTACTGTGAGAATGGCAGCCTTTTACATTTTTTCCATTGACTTGAATGGGTGGAATCTGATTTGCTGTTTGTAGCTCCGCCCAGGTGTGCAGGGGGGCCGCGAGACCCCCAGAACATATCATCCCAGGTAGTAAGGGATCTGTGTACCAAGTTTCGTTCAAATCGGTCAAGCCGTTTTCACGTGATCGCGGCACATACACACATACATACATACATACATACATCCGATTTTATATATATAGATATATATATATATATATATATAGAGATAGATATATATATAGAGATATATATATATATATATATAGAGATATATATATATATAGAGATATATATATATATATATATATATAGAGATATATATATATATAGAGATATATATATATATAGAGATATATATATATATATATATCTATATATATAAAATCGGATGTATGTATGTATGTATGTATGTGTGTATGTGCCGCGATCACGTGAAAACGGCTTGACCGATTTGAACGAAACTTGGTACACAGATCCCTTACTACCTGGGATGATATGTTCTGGGGGTCTCGCGGCCCCCCTGCACACCTGGGCGGAGCTACAAACAGCAAATCAGATTCCACCCATTCAAGTCAATGGAAAAAATGTAAAAGGCTGCCATTCTCACAGTAATCAAGCAAGAGTCCCCACACATGGCACAGTTGGTCACTTGGTGACCGAGGTTACAAATCCAGGAAAAGTGGGCGGAGCATACAACAGCCAATGAAATTTCAGCCGTTCATTTTAAATGGGAAAATGTAAACTGCAGCCATTCATAGACTGTTAATCACAGAGTTCTCAAACTTGACACAGTTGGTCACTGGGTGAATGTGATTAAGATTCAAGAAAATGGGTGGAGCCTACAACAGCCAATCAAAATTCACCTGTTCATTTTCAAGGGGAATATTTAAACTTTTGCTATTCTTACACTTTTAATGGCAGAGGCTTCAAACTTGCTACAGTTGGTCATTGGGTGACTGGGGTCCAAATTCACTAAAGGGGCGGGGCCACATACAGCCAATCAGATTTCCTTGGTGGATAAACTGCTTCCATTCACACATTTTTGA
>NC_090653.1:35181911-35339411 GCF_040937935.1 Hyperolius riggenbachi | reverse complement strand
GCTCCTCTGCCAGTAACAAAACCTGCTCCACCATCCGTTCTGCTCCACTGACTCGCATATAAGCCGAGGGGCAACTTTTCCGCACAGTTTTTGAACTGAAAAAGTAGGCTTATACATAAGTATATAAGGTAGTTTGGGTGATTTTTTTGCTTAAAAAAAGTAATTTTATAGATAAGGTGAGACATAAGGGGCCTGAATCAATTTACCTTTTCTCCTAAGTTTTCTCCTAGGAGATGATTTTCATCTTCTGTTTAAAACAACTTTTGCGCTCTATCATTGAAAAAAATCAGAAAGGTGAAAAACTGCTGCCAAAATTATTCTGAGCAATGTCTTGCTGGTGGCTTAAAAGGCATTTTATTTGTTATGTGAAAAATATCACCTAAGAGAAAAAGTGAATTGCATCAGGCTATGGTGCACAAATAGGATGTCTATAAACATCCATTTTGCATGAAGTAGTTAAAGTGTACCCACGTCGAAGCTCGGGTACAAAATCAGATACTTAACTAAAGAGAGGGAAGCCTCAGGATCCTACTGATATTATGGATCATGGGCACACAATAGATAACCGAGACTGCCCGCGCATGTGCAGTAAGCCGGAGCCATGGATTCTGTGCTACTGCATGGCCATGATCAAGGAAGATGAGCTGCATGGCCCCGATGTGAAGGAGAGCCAAGCTCTTCTACGAGGAGGGGGGCTTCAGACAAGCGAGGGAAGCCTCAATAGGATCCTGAGGCTTCCCTCTTATACAGAGCTCTCTGTTGGTGAGGTCTGATCACTCCACAGTTGTTTATTTTTTTTATAAATATTTATTTTTTTAATAAAAATGCCTTTTTTAAATTTGTATTCCCCTCCTCCCTCCCTCCCCCCGCCAGCCAATCAGGGTGATCAGCTGTCATAGGCTTCAGCCTATGACAGCTGATCACTGCCTAGCCTATGGAGGGGGCAGCCAGTACAGCGCTGCTGCCGATAACAGCGATGTACATGTAAATAGACGGCGATTACGCCATCTAACAGTCTCCCGAGCGGCAATAGCCGCTCCGCCCCCCAAGCAGGAGATGCGTGCGCAGCCTGTGTGCGATCTCCTGCATTAGCCAGCTCCAGGACCTGACACCCTTTGGCGTGGAGCGGTCGTAGTGTAGTTAAATAACTGAAATATCAGATTTTTACAAAATTTTAAGACCTATTTAACACCCATTTTAAAATGACACACATATGACCTAGGGGCAGAGTGCGCCGACAGGGTCATATGCATAGTGCTGCCCCCCACTCAGTGGTGTTCTCCCTGCTGAACAGCAAGTATGTCACTGAGTTTCCCTGGGATTCTCACCCACCATGCTCCCTCATTTACACTTACTGCGTTGGCCATTGACTTGCATTATAACAAGCTCAAAGCTTGGTATAACGCGCCGCTCACTCTGCATCGCATTGGAAGCTCCAGAACAGACCTTATTAGGTGTGAAAGTCTCCATAGTCTTGCATTGTTTTGGCAATGCAACGCAGGTTTCACCTGCCAGTGTAATAGGGGCCTTACCGACAGCAACCCCCAAGTGCATTGTACTCCTCCTAACCCCTCCCACTGGAAGCCATTCCATCATGCACCATGCGTCACCACTCCCCCACCCCGCATAGCAACAGCAGCATCACACTACCATCATGATAAAGTGTCTTTACAGGATGCGGTATCCAAACTGTTGAATCGAGTACCAATTGCTTTGGGCAACAACCATTGCAGGTCTGTCTATATACCTTTATTGCAGGTTGAACATGTCTAAACTATAATATAGGGTAAGTTATATTTATTGTAAAAAGAGGAACATGTCCAGCTTGCTTGCAATGCCACAGAGGTGTGGCTACAGGCTGCAGTAAATCAGTGGGCGGGGTTTAAAGTATTAGTGGGTATTCTGTGGCTATGGGTTCCTGAGATGTAAGTTCAACTCTAAAGCATGTAGACAACAATGTATTTCCAGCTATTTATTACAAAAAAGGTGTTATTGTATACATTAAATGGCTGTTCCTAATTGAATCATTTCTCTGCCCCCTTGGCTGTGGGAGGAGTCAGGGAGGCAGGAGTGTGCAGCTCAATACAGCTGCAATGCCCAAACATTATTATACTGTAGGAATTAAACAGGATACAAAGCAAAAAGCAAACACATCTAACTAAACCTTCCTGAACTACTTTATGTGGAAGACAGGCCCAGATTTACCATAAGGCACTGTAGGCACATGCCTACAGGCGCCTGATGATGGAAAGGCGGCTGACTCCCCTCCTCTAGTGTCTCTCTCCCTCCTTCCATATGTAGAGTCCAGAGCATTGTGTAAATGAGAGGTTACTCACCCGGCTCTCGGCATTCCACTGATGAGATCTCTCTTCAGTCAGGAGAACCACTAGCTACTTAATGCTAAGGGCACCTCTGGCTACCTGATGCTAAGAAATGCCTGTAGCTAAGTCGGTAAGGCAGAAGAGAAATCTGGGCCAGCATACTTGCGGTGCAGTTGGCGGGGGCTTGTAGGTCCGTGGAGGGGGTGCCAAGACATCCTTGCCTATAGGCTCCTGTGATGTAAATCCAGGCCTGGTGGAAGTGCAAATACAATTCTAACATGATTACTTTTGTGTAGCGGCTAGCGGCCCCGTCTTCCATGGAAATAATGTAAGGAGATGACAGTATTCATCTGATGATGAGACTCCGACACAGAGAGAGAGAGAAATATGATCTACAGGATCTTCTCAAAAAATTAGCATATTGTGATAAAGTTCATTATTTTCTGTAATGTACTGATAAACATTAGACTTTCATATATTTTAGATTCATTACACACAACTGAAGTAGTTCAAGCCTTTTATTGTTTTAATATTGATGATTTTGGCATACAGCTCATGAAAACCCAAATTTCCTATCTCAAAAAATTAGCATATTTCATCCGACCAATAAAAGAAAAGTAAAGTGTTTTTAAATCAAAAAAAGTCAACCTTCAAATAATTATGTTCAGTTATGCACTCAATACTTGGTCAGGAATCCTTTTGCAGAAATAACTGCTTCAATGCGGCGTGGCATGGAGGCAATCAGTCTGCGGCACTGCTCAGGTGTTATGGAGGCCCAGGATGCTTCGATAGCGGCCTTAAAGAGAGTCTGAAGCGAGAATAAATCTCGCTTCAGACCTCATAAATAGCAGGGGCACGTGTGCCCCTGCTAAAACGCCGCTATAGTGCGGCTTAACGGGGGTCCCTTCACCCCCAAATCCCCTCGGTGCAGCGGGGGAGCGCTTCCTGGTTGGGGCAGGGCTAACCGCCGCAGCCCTGCCCCACGTGCGTCTGTCAGCGCGTATCTCCGCCTCTCCCCCGCCCCTCTCAGTCTTCCTTCACTGAGAGGGGCGGGGGAGAGGCGGCGATGCGCCGCTGATAGACGCGACTGGAGGCAGGGCTGCAGCTGTTAGCCCTGCCTCCAGGAAGGGAAATTCTGCGACCTTTCTACGACACACTTTTGCGGGGGGTGGGTTGGGGGTGAAGGGACCCCCGTTTAGCCGCGGGATAGCGGCGTTTTAGCAGGGGCACACGTGCCCCTGCTATTTATGAGCTCTGAAGCGAGATTTATTCTCGCTTCAGAGTCTCTTTAAGCTCATCCAGAGTGTTGGGTCTTGCGTCTCTCAACTTGCTCTTCACAATATCCCACAGATTCTCTATGGGGTTCAGGTCAGGAGAGTTGGCAGGCCAATTGAGCACAGTAATACCATGGTCAGTAAACCATTTACCAGTGGTTTTGGCACTGTGAGCAGGTGCCAGGTCATGCTGAAAAATAAATCTTCATCTCCATAAAGCTTTTCAGCAGATGGAAGCATGAACCGACTTTTGAACTATTACCCGTGAAACGCGTTGCGCTGTATGTTGGAGTATATAAATAAATGTGTTTGTACTAAAACCGACAGTATTATGTCTGCTTCGGGGAGATGAGTCGACCACCGCCTCCTGAGGAATTTTAAAGATTTTAGATATTTTATTCTGTTGGCGCCTCTGTTCTCCTTACAATATCAGCATCCACCCTTGGTGGAGGGGTTGAATTCCCTTTCTTCTCCTAATCTACAGAGAGCGACATCTTAATCCTGAGTGAGGACAGGCCTAATCTCCTCACCTGCTTATACAGTGGTTGCCTAATTGGTAACCCTGACTTGTGAGTATATCTATCATATACTTTTCCATTTACCCATCACCCAACTTACTACACTATATTGGGCTCTCGGTGTCCCTTCTTTTTCTTATAATTATTTGAAGGTTGACTTTTTTTGTTTTAAAAACACTTTTCTTTTATTGGTCGGATGAAATATGCTAATTTTTTGAGATAGGAAATTTGGGTTTTCATGAGCTGTATGCCAAAATCATCAATATTAAAACAATAAAAGGCTTGAACTACTTTAGTTGTGTGTAATGAATCTAAAATATATGAAAGTCTAATGTTTATCAGTACATTACAGAAAATAATGAACTTTATCACAATATGCTAATTTTTTGAGAAGATCCTGTATATGGATAATAATTCCAAAGTAAACGGAAGATGAGATCAGTTACACAATGATCAGCAGTTACACACTAATCAGCAGATACACTACAGTAAAATATTTCTAGCCAGCCATGTTCCCCAGACACACACTGCATAATATATGATGAAGCTTAGAGTAAAGTTATATAAAGATTAAATTATTAAGCTGTAGAGAGATCACACAAAAATGGAAAAATATTTGCATTTTTTTCTAAAAATCTTAACAGAAATTCCCCAAGCAAAGTGCTAATGATCCCATTAAAGTGGTCTAACACCCAGCATTTCAACTTTGCTTTAAAAGATTGCTTACAGCTTATAAACTATTATGCCAGATTTTTTTTTTAGCAGAAATTCACTGAATGGATTAAACATGGCATTTTAGTGCTGCATTTAGCTAGAAATGCTCCTCGTGCTTGCTTGTTTAGTTACAAATGTATCTATCTACAATGTAACAAACAAACACTGCTCTGAGAGAACAAAGAGGGCTTCCCCCGCAGGTTTTTCAAAGGTCTATTTGTATATCAAATAAAGATACATTTGTAGCTACAGATAAGAACGGATGCGGATTCCTAGTTAAATCCAACACTAAAATGTCATGTTTAACCCATTCAGTGAATTTCTGCTTAAAAAAAAATCTGGCATAATAGTTTGTAAGCTGTAAGCAATCTTTTAAAGCAAAGTTGTAATGCTGGGTGTTAAACCGCTTTAAAGAGGAACGGCTGAATTGTATAGTTGTGAATGAGGAGTAAATGCTGCAGAAGAGGCTGAATGGGATCCAGTTTCCTTCTTGTCTGATCTTCACACATCATCATCTTCAGGCTGGAGAGAGAGAGAGATAATTGTCACCATTTATAGCTTTGTTGTCATTCCATTATTTTAGACACAGACTATAAATCTCATCACTTCTCTCTGGCTTCAGAAATTACATATTAAAGAGAGTCTGAAGCGAGAATAAATCTCGCTTCAGACCTCATAGTCGTGCCCCTGCTAAAACGCCGCTATCCCGTGGCTAAACGGGGGTCCCTTACCCCCCGAAATCCCCTCCGTCCAGCGCATCCCCTCTTCCGGGTTGGGTCAGGGCTAACCTCCGCAGCCCTGCCTCACGCGCATCTGTCAGCGCGTATCTCCGCCTCTCCCCCGCCCCTCTCAGTCTTCCTTCACTGAGAGGGGCGGGGGAGAGGCAGCGATGCGCGTCTGATAGACGCGCTGTGAGGCAGGGCTGCAGCCGTTAGCCCTGCCTCCAGCAGCAGCAAAATCTACGACCAAGTTGGTCGTAGATTTTGCAGGGGGTGGGTTGGGGGGGTCAGGGACCCTCGTTTAGCCGCGGGATAGCGGCGTTTTAGCAGGGGTACGCATGCCCCTGCTAACTATGAGACAAGAAGCGAGATTTAGTCTCACTTCAGTGTCTCTTTAAGGCTGATAAAAAAAAAACACAAATCACTCAATGCCAGCTTGTCAGAAATGTCATCTTGTCTGTTAACGAAACAAACTGCTCTCTCCTGGCTTTCCTCATATCTCTCAGACAGGACCTTCAGAGTTGCCCGTTCTGACACCACCTCCTCTCCATGCCCCCTCACTGTTGGAGTTCCCCAAGGCTCAGCCTTCGGTCCTCTCCTTTTCTCCATCTACACATATGGTCTTGGTCAGCTCAGCAGTTCCTTTGGCTTCCAATAGCACCTATACGCTGACAATACCCAGATCTACATTTCAGCACCTGACTTGGATACTTTAGCAGCTCGTGTCCCTGACTGTCTCTATGCAATCGCCTCCTTCATGTTCTCCCATTTTCTAAAATGCAATACGAACAAGACTGAAATGGTAATCTTCCCACCTCACAATTCAATGCCCCTGTCTGACATCACTATTTCTGTTGACGGCACTTCTTTAAAGGGAAGGGTCAGGGACTGGGAAAAAAAAAATCCATATCTACTTACCTGGGGAATACTCCAGCCCGTGGCAGGCAGGAGGTGCCCTCGCCGCCGCTCCACAGGCTCCCGTGGTCGACTCGACCCGACCTGGCCAGGCCGGCTGCCAGGTCAGGCTCTTCTGCGCTCCAAAGATGGGCTCTTCTGCGTTCCACGCAGGCGCGTTGACGTCATCGGACGTCCTCCAGGCTGTACTGCGCAGGCGCAGAACTACTGCGCCTGCGCAGTACAGCCCGGAGGACGTCCGATGATGTCAGCGCGCCCCCGTGAGGCGAAGATTGGAGCGCAGAAGAGCCCGACCTGGCAGCCGGCCCTGGCCAGGTCGGGTCGGCCACCGGAGACAACCGGGAGCCTCCAGAGCGTCGGTGAGGGCACCTCCTGCCTGCCACAGGCTGGAGGAAGCCCCAGGTAAGTGGATATGGATTTTTATTTTTTTTCCCACTCCCTGAACCTTCCCTTTAACACCTGTCCCCCATGATCGCTGCCTAGGTGTAATACTGGACTCCAGTCTCTTATTCAAACCACACACTGACAAACTATCCTCCTCTTGTCGCCTCCACCTAAAAAACATCTCCCATATTTGCCTTTTCTCACACAGGACACTACAAAACTTCTGGTGCATACCCTCATTATTTCAAGACTACTGACTCTGCTGCACAACTCATCCACCTCTCCTCCCGCTTCTCCAGCCCAATCCCACTCTGTCAGTCCCTTCACTGGCTGCCAGTTACACAAAGGATACAATTTAAAATCCTTACTCTCGCCTACAAAGCTCTCCACCTAGCTCCTTCCTATCTAAATCATCTGATTTCCAGATGATATCCTACACGCAATCTCCGCTCTCCCCCACACTTATTCTTTTTAGGTGTAATCTGACAACTCACCTCTTCAGGCAAGCATAGTCTCCTACCTAGGACACTTCAGCCACTGACCACCATTGCTACCATCTCATACACAGCTTCCCTTTACCTACTGTTCTATCACTTAAAGAGAAACTCCGACCAATAATTGAACTTCATCCCAATCAGTAGCTGATACCCCCTTTTACATGAGAAATCTATTCCTTTTCACAAACAGACCATCAGGGGGTGCTGTATGGCTGATATTGTGGTGAAACCCCTCCCACAAGAAACTCTGAGGACCATAGTACTTCTGGAAGTTTCCTGTCTGTGAACCTTGCTGCATTGTGGGAAATAGCTGTTTACAGCTGTTTCCAACTGCCAAAAAAACATGCAGCAGCTACATCACCTGCCAACAGTAAAAATGTCACCATGTAATAAATGTCAGAATGTAAATCAGGGATTTAAAAGATTTTACAATGGGCACTTTACAACACTGACTAAATCATTTATACATAATTATTGTAAAAATGAAGCACTTTTTTTTATTGCATTATTTTCACTGGAGTTCCTCTTTAACCCTTTAGACTGTAAGGCCTTTTGGCCAGGACCCTCTTCCCCTTTTGTCTCACAATGCTGTGTAATGTGTGTTCCTATCATTCACCACCCCTGTGTAAAAATATGTAGTTGATCTGTTCACTGCATCAACTGTGCCCCACCATTGTCTTGTATTAATTGTTGGATTCTTTATTTTGCATTGTTATCCTCGGTATGCTGTTGTACATCTTTATGGAAGATGCTGGCGCTACATAAATCAATAATAATCCTCTATAATAAAATCCCTGTATCCCTGCATCCTCTCCTGTCCCTGCGTCCTCTCCTGTCCCTGCATCCTCTCCTGTCCCTGTGTCCCTGCATCCTCTCCTGTCCCTGTGTCCCTGCATCCTCTCCTGTCCCTGTGTCCCTGCATCCTCTCCTGTCCCTGTGTCCCTACATCCTCTCCTGTCCCTGTGTCCCTGCATCCTCTCCTGTCCCTGTGTCCCTGCATCCTCTCCTGTCCCTGTGTCCCTGCATCCTCTCCTGTCCCTGTGTCCATGCATCCTCACCTGTCCCTGTGTCCCTGCATCCTCTCCTGTCCCTGTGTCCCTGCATCCTCTCCTGTCCCTGTGTCCCTGCATCCTCTCCTGTCCCTGTGTCCCTGCATCCTCTCCTGTCCCTGTGTCCCTGCATCCTCTCCTGTCCCTGTGTCCATGCATCCTCTCCTGTCCCTGCATCCTCTCCTGTCCCTGTGTCCATGCATCCTCACCTGTCCCTGTGTCCCTGCATCCTCTCCTGTCCCTGTGTCCCTGCATCCTCTCCTGTCCCTGCATCCTCTCCTGTCCCTGTGTCCATGCATCCTCACCTGTCCCTGTGTCCATGCATCCTCTCCTGTCCCTGTGTCCCTGCATCCTCTCCTGTCCCTGTGTCCATGCATCCTCTCCTGTCCCTGTGTCCCTGCATCCTCTCCTGTCCCTGTGTCCCTGCATCCTCTCCTGTCCCTGTGTCCCTGCATCCTCTCCTGTCCCTGTGTCCCTGCATCCTCTCCTGTCCCTGTGTCCCTGCATCCTCTCCTGTCCCTGTGTCCCTGCATCCTCTCCTGTCCCTGTGTCCCTGCATCCTCTCCTGTCCCTGTGTCCATGCATCCTCACCTGTCCCTGTGTCCCTGCATCCTCTCCTGTCCCTGTGTCCATGCATCCTCACCTGTCCCTGTGTCCATGCATCCTCTCCTGTCCCTGCATCCTCTCCTGTCCCTGTGTCCCTGCATCCTCTCCTGTCCCTGTGTCCCTGCATCCTTCTCCTCTCCCTGTGTCCCTGCATCCTCTCCTGTCCCTGTGTCCCTGCATCCTCTCCTGTCCCTGTGTCCATGCATCCTCTCCTGTCCCTGTATCCTCTCCTGTCCCTGTGTCCCTGCATCCTCTCCTGTCCCTGTGTCCCTGCATCCTCTCCTGTCCCTGCGTCCCTGCATCCTCTCCCTGTGTCCCTGCATCCTCTCCTGTCCCTGCATCCTCTCCTGTCCCTGCATCCTTCTCCTCTCCCTGTGTCCCTGCATCCTCTCCTCTCCCTGTGTCCCTGCATCCTCTCCTGTCCCTGCATCCTCTCCTGTCCCTGCATCCTCTCCTGTCCCTGCATCCTTCTCCTCTCCCTGTGTCCCTGCATCCTCTCCTCTCCCTGTGTCCCTGCATCCTCTCCTGTCCCTGCATCCTTTCCTGTCCCTGCATCCTTCTCCTTTCCCTGTGTCCCTGCATCCTCTCCTCTCCCTGTGTCCCTGCATCCTCTCCTGTCCCTGCATCCTCTCCTGTCCCTGCATCCTCTACTGTCCTTGTGTCCATGCATCCTCTCCTGTCCCTGTGTCCCTGTTTCTTCTCCTGTCCCTGCATCCTCTCCGGTCCCTGCATCCTCTCCCTGTGTCCCTGCATCCTCTCCTGTCCGTGTCCCTGCATCCTCTCCTGTCCCTGCATCCTTCTCCTCTCCCTGTGTCCCTGCATCCTCTCCTCTCCCTGTGTCCCTGCATCCTCTCCTGTCCCTGCATCCTCTCCTGTCCCTGCATCCTCTCCTGTCCCTGTGTCCCTGCTTCCTCTCCTGTCCCTGCATCCTCTCCTGTCCCTGTGTCCCTGCATCCTCTCCTGTCCCTGCGTCCCTGCATCCTCTCCTGTCCCTGTGTCCATGCATCCTCTCCTGTCCCTGTATCCCTGCATCCTTCTCCTCTCCCTGTGTCCCTGCATCCTCTCCCTGTGTCCCTGCATCCTCTCCCTGTGTCCCTGCATCCTCTCCTGTCCCTGTGTCCATGCATCCTCTCCTGTCCCTGTGTCCATGCATCCTCTCCTGTCCCTGCTTCCTCTCCTGTCCCTGCATCCTCTCCTGTCCCTGTGTCCATGCATCCTCTCCTGTCCCTGCATCCTTCTCCTCTCCCTGTGTCCCTGCATCCTCTCCTCTCCCTGTGTCCCTGCATCCTCTCCTGTCCCTGTGTCCCTGCATCCTCTCCGGTCCCTGCATCCTCTCCGGTCCCTGCATCCTCTCCTGTCCCTGTGTCCATGCATCCTCTCCTGTCCCTGCATCCTCTCCTGTCCCTGTGTCCCTGCATCCTTCTCCTCTCCCTGTGTCCCTGCATCCTCTCCTCTCCCTGTGTCACTGCATCCTCTCCTCTCCCTGCATCCTCTCCTGTCCCTGTGTCCCTGCTTCCTCTCCTGTCCCTGCATCCTCTCCTGTCCCTCCATCCTTCTCCTCTCCCTGTGTCCCTGCATCCTCTCCTCTCCCTGTGTCCCTGCATCCTTTCCTGTCCCTGTGTCCCTGCATCCTCTCCTGTCCCTGCATCCTCTCCTGTTTCTGTGTCTATGCATCCTCTCCTGTCCCTGTGTCCCTGCTTCCTCTCCTGTCCCTGCATCCTCTCCTGTCCCTGTGTCCCTGCATCCTCTCCTGTCCCTGTGTCCCTGCATCCTCTCCTGTCCCTGTGTCCCTGCATCCTCTCCTGTCCCTGTGTCCCTGCATCCTCTCCTGTCCCTGTGTCCATGCATCCTCTCCTGTCCCTGCATCCTCTCCTGTCCCTGCATCCTCTCCTGTCCCTGTGTCCCTGCATCCTCTCCTGTCCCTGTGTCCCTGCATCCTCTCCTGTCCCTGTGTCCCTGCATCCTTCTCCTCTCCCTGTGTCCCTGCATCCTCTCCTCTCCCTGTGTCCCTGCATCCTCTCCTGTCCCTGTGTCCCTGCATCCTTCTCCTCTCCCTGTGTCCCTGCATCCTTCTCCTCTCCCTGTGTCCCTGCATCCTTCTCCTCTCCCTGTGTCCCTGCATCCTCTCCTCTCCCTGTGTCCCTGCATCCTCTCCTCTCCCTGTGTCCCTGCATCCTCTCCTGTCCCTGTGTCCCTGCATCCTCTCCTGTCCCTGTGTCCCTGCATCCTCTCCTGTCCCTGTGTCCCTGCATCCTCTCCTGTCCCTGTGTCCATGCATCCTCTCCTGTCCCTGCGTCCCTGCATCCTCTCCTGTCCCTGCATCCTCTCCTGTCCCTGTGTCCCTGCATCCTCTCCTGTCCCTGTGTCCCTGCATCCTCTCCTGTCCCTGTGTCCCTGCATCCTTCTCCTCTCCCTGTGTCCCTGCATCCTCTCCTCTCCCTGTGTCCCTGCATCCTCTCCTGTCCCTGTGTCCCTGCATCCTTCTCCTCTCCCTGTGTCCCTGCATCCTCTCCTCTCCCTGTGTCCCTGCATCCTCTCCTGTCCCTGTGTCCCTGCATCCTCTCCTCTCCCTGTGTCCCTGCATCCTCTCCTCTCCCTGTGTCCCTGCATCCTCTCCTGTCCCTGTGTCCCTGCATCCTCTCCTGTCCCTGTGTCCATGCATCCTCTCCTGTCCCTGTGTCCCTGCATCCTCTCCTGTCCCTGCATCCTCTCCTGTCCCTGTATCCTCTCCTGTCCCTGCATCCTCTCCAGTCCCTGCATCCTCTCCTGTCCCTGTGTCCCTGCATCCTCTCCTGTCCCTGCATCCTCTCCTGTCCCTGTGTCCCTGCTTCCTCTCCTGTCCTTGTGTCCATGCATCCTCTCCTGTCCCTGTGTCCCTGCATCCTCTCCTGTCCCTGTGTCCCTGCATCCTCTCCTGTCCCTGTGTCCCTGCATCCTCTCCTGTCCCTGTGGCCATGCATCCTCTCCTGTCCCTGTGGCCATGCATCCTCTCCTGTCCCTGTGTCCCTGCATCCTCTCCTGTCCCTGCATCCTCTCCTGTCCCTGTGTCCCTGCATCCTCTCCTGTCCCTGCATCCTCTCCTGTCCCTGTGTCCCTGCATCCTCTCCTGTCCCTGTGTCCCTGCATTCTCTCCTGTCCCTGTGTCCCTGCATCCTCTCCTGTCCGTGTCCCTGCATCCTCTCCTGTCCCTGTGTCCCTGCATCCTCTCCTGTCCCTGCGTCCCTGCATTCTCTCCTGTCCCTGCGTCCATGCATTTGCGCTACTGTGCATGTGTGGCACGCAGGCAGACATTGGAGAGCAGGAGGTGCGGGTGCAGGGGGAGCGCAGCCGTGCGTGCGGCAGGGGGAGTGCAGCCATGCGCGCTCGAGACGGGGAGCGATGCTTGCGGCATGGGCAGCGGATGAACCCTAGTACCCGTTTTAAATGGGTGGGCTTATGCCTACAATCATAAAAAGTTCCCATCCAGGACTCGACCCACAAACAGATGTGATATTAATCACTGGTATTTATTCCATTGTTGCAGAAATATGTACAGTATAGCAAACCAGGTGCTGGTTGCTATACTGTACATATTTCTGCAACAATGGAATATATACCAGTGATTAATATCACATCTGTTTGTGGGTCGAGTCCTGGATGGGAACTTTTTATGATTGTGGACTTTGAAATTGAGAGGTTTGATGGACCCCTCATCCCAGTAGGACTCCCCGAGATCTGCATGGTAATATCCTGAGGCTGGTGAACCACTCTACACTGTTGATGGGCTTATGCCTAGTAATAACTAAAATCCCAACTCCGGTGTGGCGTTGGTTGGTCATGTTTTACCTACTGTAGTTACCATCCTGCAGGATGAGTATCTACATCCCTGAAAACTTCACTCTAACTCCCAGGGATGTAAATACTTGACTCTGTGTGTTTACATGCAACATGCATTGCTCGCACACGCACACACCCCATGTTACATGGCAGAGTACAGATATGTAAATGGGAACACGTGTTCCCAAAGCCAATCAAAGTGTTTGATGAACGAATGATCACTGCTGACAAAGACAAAGCCTCTGGACCCCCCTGCGATGGCAGGGGTCACAGGGGGGGTTGTAACGCCCATGGGCAGGAGGGTTCATCAGTCATATTAGAGAAAAGAGTGCATAACATTATATGAAGCTCAGACACACTATGGAAAGCACAGGGGTAACACAACAGTGTGGCAAATTAGGGGTCTGAGGAAAGCTGTGACACTATTTGGAGCACCATAATTTTGCGTAGGCCGCCAAGAGGAATGCGGCCCGATCCAAGTTTGCCCACCTCTGCACTACACACACTGCTTAACTTCCTGTATAGCCACACCTACTCTTGCTCAGGGGTGGGATTTGGAGACAGGTCTTCTTCCACCATTGCTACTTGACCTAGAAGGTACTCTGATCCAAGCTAAGATGGTATAACACATAATAATAAGGATGCCATATCTGACTCCTGGCAGGAATGTTACATATCAGAGATGCACTCTTTCTGAGTGATACTCCTGTAACAGGAATAGAGGAGCAGAGAGCAGGCAGATGATGATGGGACTCCGGCACTTACATTACAGCTCATGCTGAGATCTCCTGAGAATTGGATGAGTTGGAGGAATTCTCTTCTTTGTCTGTAAAGAGATAATTGCAGCCATATTAGTGCACTTGTAGTTCTATATACACTCTAATATAAATCTGTCCGAATAGAAAACAAGGCACTTATTATGTTGCTTTCCATTTGCTGCTACTGCTAAATCAGAACTGCCAGCAGCATGAAGCGGGTGGTTTAGGTGCACGGAGCTCCCCGCCAGGTGCTGAAACCACGCCTCCCATAGCAGCAATGTAATGCTTTGCGGGGCGTGTAAGGGTAATTCAGGCCTCCAGCGGCTGCCAGACTCCGAATTACATCTCCCCCTGAGCTGCGACAACTCAGAGAGGGAATAGTATTTATCGCCACCAGGGTGTTTTGCAGCAGCAGAGAGAGCAGTCATCCAGCTCTCCCCAGGGCGCCCAACTCACCAACGACAGAACTATACATCCGCCAGCAGCATCCCTGCCAGACCCCAATAGCAACATTTATAACTCCCCTCCCCTAGCCCACTCCCCACCCACACACACCACATAACAGACCTGCATACATTTGAAAAAGTTGCGAGCTAATTTAGGCGTGACTTTAAGTAACAATTTCAATTACAGTAAATAACAATTTAGGCACATTGTTAAATAACAATAACCATAACAAAAACGATAAATAATTTAATAGTGATTTTACATTATCCATCAATTTACCAATAGTCTACAACCTGACTATAACCTAACCTCTCCCTACTGTCACACAGAACCCTCCCCTGGTGGTGCCTAACCCTAAACCCCCCTGGTAGTGCCTAACCCTAAGATCCCCTGGTGGTGCCTAACCCTAAGATCCCCTGGTGGTGCTTAATCCTAAAACCTCCCTGGTAGTGCCTAACCCTAAGGCGCCCCCGCTTTTGCCTAACTCCAAGACCCCCCTGGTGGTGCCTAACCGTTAGAGCTCGCTGTGGTGCCTAACCCTAAAACCCCCTGGTAGTGTCTAACCATAAAACCCCCCTGGTGTTGCCTAACCCTAAGAGCCCCGCTGGTGGTACCTAACCCTAAGACCCCTCCCCCCCCCCGATGGTGCCTAACACTAAGACGCCCCTGGTGGTGCCTAACCTGAAGACCCACCAATGCCCTATAACAATAATATGATAAATAATTTAATTGCACCCACCCGCTAAATAGCATAACGGCTATCAATTTATGATAAATAACAATTGTGCCCATTTTTGGCTGTGCATTTTTTAACTGTTCCTCCCGGCCTCCATCCTCAGCTGCGTTACAGTCACCCTTACTTCTACCTCTCCAACCCTGACACACAGCACGACCGACATATAACAGGCTTTGTAGTATAAAGGTGCGGTCACACGCACTACTGTAATGAACGACGGGTCCGTCAGACCCTCCCGCTGGGCAGGCGTTCTGCCGACAGTAGTGCATGTGTACAGTCTGTCAGGCAGACTGATAAGGCTGTTTCTGAACGATCCGCTGAGTTGTACAGTGATTAGGTGTAATAGCAGCCTTCCCACCCTCTCCCTAATGCTAATGTAAGGAAATAGCTGCAGAGAGCAGTAACAGGTCCCACATCCAGGTATGTGCACCAATTGTCAGTTTATAACAGTAAATGAAGGACACAGCCATCAATACACCAGTGGCGGGGGAGACAAAAAGATATGAAATGATAAAAGGAAAATCAGCAGCAGCCCCTGCTGGTCATCTGTAACACAGCAAGCAGCATACATTACTGTATATGTTATGCAACAGTTTCACCTGAAAACAAAAAGCTAATGGTGTAGCTGCAAGTGAACAAACATATCAGGCACATAACTACAGACTGAGTCTATCAGGAGGTCTATGCCCTCGGGTCATTTCTCACCACCTCACTTTTTTTTTCATCCTAAAAAACATCACCTCGTTGGGTTGTTTTTACCTAATGGACCAGAGCAATTTGTACATTTCGGCACTGCTCCCATTCATTCGGTGTTAACTTTATCACTACTTGTCACACCTAAATAATCTGTCCTGCTTTTTGGTAACAAATTAGGCTTTTTGTGGATATTTCTTTTAGTAACGACTTTCATTTCTATGCATTGTAAAGGGGAATATATGGAAAAAAAATTAAAAAAATAAATTTCTCTATTTTCATGCATTATTATTTTGGAATAAGCAGTGCTATGGTAGATAAAACCCACACCTTGTATTTGCCTGGTTACCAGAACATTTAAATGATGCTCCTAGTGCAATTGTATGGTGACAATATTGTACTTTTTCTTTCATCATAGTACTCCATCATCGCAAACCCTTATTTGCAAAAAATAACTGTAATATACTTTAAGGACATTTTCTCTTTAACAGTATCTCAATTTGTTTTATTTTGGTACAGAGTAAATAAAAATAAACATTGTATTGCTTTTGATTCACTTTGTCTTTAAAAAGAACTAGCCGACCCGCGGCGTAGCATACGCTACATAAGGGGGTAGAGGGCAAAAAGGGGGTATTGGGCACAGCGGCGGGGAGGGGGGGTCGGACCCCCCTCAACTGGGTCCCTCATGTGTGCTCCCCCTCCAGCTTAAGCTCAGCAGCAACCCCCCCCTCCTCCCTCACCTGGGTCCCCTATGTGTGCTTCCCCTCCTGCTTAAGCACAGTAGCAGCTGCCACTATTAGTAAGAGGCAGCGGGCGGGGATGCCTCACCTCTTCCGTGTTCCAGCATGTGTTCCACTGTTGTCTAGTGTTGTCCGGATCATGAACGATTCGGATCTTTGATCCGAATCTCTTTTGTGAGTCGAATCATCCGAATCATCAAAATGAGTGATTCGGTTCGCAAAAGGGGCGGGGCCAGGAGCGACACGCCCCCTCTCAGCGGGCACTGCCGGGCAGCGGGGTCCTGGAAGCAGATGAGCTGAGATGGATCGCTCAGTTGGAGGGGAGGCAGCCTTGCAGGGACAGGTAGCTGAGAGAGGGGACATGGGTGCCACTGCCAGATATGTGTAGAGCACACATACTGGCTATAATGTGCTGCTCGTTACAGGCTGTCTGTTCGTAGTTGTGCACAGTACACATTGGAAGCTTTTGGCTCTGCACAGCTCAGTAACTTTGCAGGCACTGTGATTGCAGGGCAATATGATCCTCCTGCATTCGGCACTAAACAGCTGCACTTATCTTCTGGGAATACTTTGGGGAATGCTTTCTTTCACTGTGCTACTTTACATTCAAAGTGTACAGATGGACATATAGGTGTAATATATGTAAAGTATATGATTGCAGCATGTGGGTATTGTGTGCAAGCAAACATTTCTGCTCTCTGCTCGTCCCTCCTCCCTTCTCTGTCCACTCCCTGCCCTCTGTCCATCTTCTCCCCTTCTCTGTATGTCCACCCCCCTCCCCTTCTCCTGTCCTGCTAGTCACTTCACCCCCGAACGCTCCCCTTGTAAAATGATCCGAGATTCGGATCAAAGATCCGGATCTTTTCAATGATCCGATTCGAATCATCCGGATCATTGAAAAGATCCGAACTTCCCATCTCTACTGTTGTCACTTCCTGCAATGCCACCCACTGTATTGGAGTAATTTGCCTTTTTAAAACAGAAGGAAATCTGCAATAATTCAGCTATAAGTGAACATTTGTGGTTACCCACAATGCACTGCTACTAAATATGCCAATTATTCTTTTTCACCCTTAATAACCCAAGCAAGCATCCAGATCCACTGGTGCATAGCAAGCCTATAGCTTTAAATTTTACACAGCCATAGCAAACCCACATGTGACAGCCTGTTTCAGACTTTTGGTCCTCATCTGTACATGGCAAGGATTGATATGGCTGTATGAGATAGGGCTTGAACCAGTACAACAGAGTAACCAAGCAGCTCAGGGCGACCCAAACCATTCGGATTGTATAGGGGGATAAAAGTGACCAAAAAGACCTTCTACTAAAAAAAACAAAGCTTGGTGTAATTTGGCTTCTTAAAACAGAAGCAAATCTGCAATAATTCAGCTATAAGTGAACATTTGTGGTTACCCACAATGCACCGCTACTAAATATGCAAATTATTCCTTTTCACCCTTGGTAAGTCAAGCAAGCCTATGGGCCTGATTCACAAAGCGGTGCAAACTGTTTAGCATGGGTGTGCTAAACAGTTAGCACGTGAAGTGCCATTCACGGACTTTTGCACGCGCAAAGTGCCGCGATTTGCGCGATAGCGGTCTTTTGCGCGTGCAATTTGCCGCAACTCGCGGCAAATTGCGCACGCAAAAGACCGCAATCGCGCAAATCACGGCACTTCACGTGTTAACTGTTTAGCACACCCATGCTAAACAGTTTGCACTGCTTTGTGAATCAGGCCCTATAGCTTTACATTTTACATACTCATATCAAACCCACATGTGACAGCCTATTTCAGACTTTCAGTCCTCATCAGTACTTGGCAGGGATTGATAAGGCTGTATGTGATAGGGCTTGGACCAGTACAACAGAGTAACCAACCAGCTCAGGGTGACCCAAACTACTAAGAATGTATATAGGAGGATAAAAGAGACCAAAAAGCCCTCCTACTAAAAAAAGCAAAGCTTGGTGTAATTTGCCTTCTTAAAACAGAAGCAAATATGCAATAATTCAGCTATAAGTGAACATTTGTGGTTACCCACAATGCACCGCTACTAAATATGCAAATTATTCCTTTTCACCCTTGGTAAGTCATGCAAGCCTATGGGCCTGATTCACAATGCGGTGCAAACTGTTAAGCACGGGTGTGCTAAACAGTTAGCACGTGAAGTGCCGTTCGCAGACTTTTGCGCGCAAAGTGCAGCGATTTGCTCGATCGCGGTCTTTTGCGCACGCAAAAGTCCACGATCGCACAAATCGCACACACAAAAGACCGCAATAGCGCAAATCATGGCACTTTGCACGCACAAAAGTCCACGAACGGCACTTCACGTGCTAAACAGTTTGCACCGCTTTGTGAATCAAGCCCTATTGCTTTAAATTTTACATAGTCATATCAAACCCACATGTGACAGCCTATTTCAGACTTTTGGTCCTCATCAGTACATAGCAGGGATTGATATGGCTGTATGAGATAGGGCTTGGACCAGTACAACAGAGTAACCAAGCAGCTCAGGGTGACCCAAACCACTCGGAATGTGTATAGGAGGATAAAAGAAGCAAAGCTTGGTGTAATTTTCCTTCTTAAAACAGAAGCAAATCTGCAATAATTCAGCTATAAGTGAACATTTGTGGTTACCCACAATGCACTGCTACTGAATATGCAAAATATCCCTCTTTGCCCTTGGTTTGATATGACACTACTTCTTCTTTTTGCTTGGACCAGCCCCTTCTTCTTGCTTGGACCGGCCCTGGGGGCAGGGCGCTACTTCTTCTTCTTGTTTGAAGGTTGAGGCACTTACTCTATTATATATATAGATTCACATGGCATAGCCCACACCCCAAAATCTATTGTACTACTGATCACAAATAAAATGAAACTACATGTGCTTCATTTGACAGCTAGCTGGGCATTTAGAATGCGATACATTCCCAAGTGTGGGTGTGGCTTTCTACAGACCAATTTTTTGTGCAAAATATTTTAGCTCCAGTCTATCTTTGAAAAGCCCCAGAAAAGTCTGGACATCAGAAAAAGGCCACAAATGTCACTATTATGAAAAGAACCGGGGTTATTTAAATATGGGTAGCTTGTAAGGTTCCGATTTTGAAAATGACCTTTTTTTTTGAATGATGGATTGAGTTTGTCCCTACTTTTTTTTTTTAATGTGACATGGATCGAAGCTGTAAGATACATCAACATTTATTCTACACTTTCAATTAAAATGAGGTCACATATACCTTATTTGATAAACTGGATGCACAGCAATCCCTTATTCTTAATGTGTGCCTATGGCTTTTTTGCACTATTTATCACAGCACTATTCTTTGCTTGTATAGCAGATTTAGTGCTGGGACCAATTAAGTATATTCAACAAGAGCTTGGCGAATATGTTCTAGTGGCCGCGCTCCCATCTGTGTATGAGCGTGGCCATACTGTGCAGGTGCAGATATGGCCTGTGCCTGTGCAGTAGCACAAAGCCACTCCTGCATTGCTTTGTGCTAGTGTGTAGGCCATGCCTGCACAGTATGACTGTGCTTATATAAGTAAGGGAGCGTGTCCCTGAAGAAGAGGATCACAGCAAGCGGCCATTTCCACAGTGCAAAAGTGGTCGCATTTTAAGAATGATTACGGTTACTGGCTGTAGCAGCAACATGCACAAAGAAAATGCAGATTGGCTCAGGGAACACATGTTCCCTTGCACCAATCTGTGCTGCTTTGAGAGTTGTCAGGAGCGTGAGTGTACACGTGTCACACACGAGTGCGTGCATGAGGACCCAGGAGATCATGAGCACACGGGTCATTGTGTGTTGTGTGTACAAACTCAGATTTGTGCACAGTGGTGGCAAAACCACCACAACGGTTAGACTGGCATCCTTGCATGGGCAGTGGTAGGAAAAGTGGACATGAGTCTCACATCCAATTGCGGTAAGTGGATAATATCACTGTTGCTGGCTGTAACAATGATCATTAACAAAAAAAAAACAGGCACAGATTGGCTAAGGAAACACATGTTCCCTTACAAGTGCTGTCTTTGGAGCTATCGGGAATGCACAAGCATGTGCATGGGGACCCATAGGACGGCAATGGTAGTTCAAGGTGCTGCACTAACAGCGTCTCAGAATGTGAGTATCACGCCCAGGAAGCAGAAGTTACAGATGTACTTTCCTCTTCAGCCACATAAGCCAGATTTTGTAAGTACCATTCTTCATTTTTCCCCTTATGTCTATCCTGCCTAGCATACTACACCATCTGGGCTCCCTCTGTCTCTATTCTCCAAGGTACAGAAACTTTGTATCTCAAATATGTACTCAGTAACGTTTGACGCTTCCAGACCTGTTACAGTTCTAAAAATACTACTTATGTAATGAATATGGTTAAGACAATTTATGAGTTTACTGTAAATGTATCATGGAAGGCGGAGTTACATTATAACAAAACACAGGTAGTAATGACCCTGCAGAGGAGCACATGTTGTAATGCGACTTACTGAGAGCTGGAACATAGATATTAGAGGCAGCACCTCCAGCACGCTTGCCTGTAACACACAGAGAGAAGAGATTAGCATCAGAAATTCATTTTTGCTTTCACATTCTTCATACATGAGATGAATCAGCTGGAGCCAAATCTGCTGTTATTCCTCAGCATATAATAACTGCTTTATCAGCAGATACAGGAGAGGCGTTGTCAGGAACCCCCCAGGCTAGCCTATAGAGACAGGTCCTGACGGTTTTCAACCAAATCGAGAGGAGGAGAAGCCTTTAAGATAAAACAAGGCGGTCACTTGCAGTCCCCACTTTACAAGATTCAGCCACCACTAGCGGTCATGTGCAAATGAATCTGCCAGACACCATACACACACAGATTCTTGCATGGAAAGGAGATCTATCCCTGTCTATGGCAATTCCGAGAATTTCATGCACTGCTGTCGAGCTGCACACACTCAGGCTGACGTCACGTATCTTGGTTCAGCTGCGGGCTTTAGGCCAAAACTATGGGAACACCACAATGCAATCTCACGCAAGTAGCAATGAAAGTAACACAATACTCTGCAGTGTCTCTCTATAGAAGATCTCCTTTCCCTGCTTAGTACACAGAAGACTAAATTAATAAATAAAGATGTAATATTCCAAAAAGGTGGAACAAAGGCAGAAAGAATTAATACAAAAATAATATTTACAAAAACAAAAGTAAAAATGACAATGACAGACAAGACATTTACTTGTACAAATAAAAGGAGATAAAACAGAAAAAAAAATGTTTTTACCCTGTATAAGGTCTGTATTTCTGGCCGTGAAACTATATGAGTCAGCTGATTAGATCAGGGACTTCCTCTAGCTCAGGTAGCCACCTTCCAAGAATGACGCTTACTGAATCTGAGAGCTGGTTCTTATTGGAGGGAATGTACCCTGGCGCTACCCAAACCTCTAATCCAAAAATAATACAGTGTCCTCCTATTCTATAAAAAAGGGTGCCATCCTCCTTGGTACATCCAGACTTCACTTTTACATGTATGCAAACATCAGAGTTACCTGCATCATCGGCCGTCTCCATACACAACACCCATCTAGTCTACTCATTAAAGAGAACCCGAGGTGGAAAATTTCAATCTTAATAGGACACAGAGGCCTATCATGTTCACAATGGGCTCTATTCATAAAAGGTTACCGCAAGTTTTCCGCTCAAAACAGCGGATTTTCCCGTCCATTTAGCAAAGTGGGCATTCATAAAAGCTGTTCCCACATGAAAATCTACAATCCCCCAGCAGAGCGAGAAATTTCCGCCGATTTATCTAGAAAAAAGTAACAAAATGGCCATTCATAAAGTTTAGAGGAATCGGTATGTGGACGGGAAATACCGCTTCCTCTGATTTTGCGGATTACATACAAGTGAATGGGACAGACCTCCCAGAGAGAGCAGTGCACGGAGGGACTCTGCCGGCTGAAGTGTTTCCGCATGCCTTCCGACAGCTTACCGCCAGCCTTCAGCGGGAGATCTCCGCTCTTGCATCGCAGCTGGCAAGATTTTTTTGAATGACCACCCAGAAGCGTAAAATACCGCTGCGGTATTTTACCTCTACGAGTATTTACGCCACAAGTTTTTTATGAATAGAGCCCACTGACGTGCCTCTGTGTCTCACAACAGTCCCCCCTGGGTCTGCTGTGCCTCCCTAAAAGTATCGGCAGGCCAGCGACAATCAGCTTGTTGCTAGCTGTCTGTTTACCTGAGGCTTGTCAATCAGCCTCCTCCGCATTGCCTCCATGACAGGTTCCCTCCGCCTCTGCTAGCGTCCTCCATTTTGAAGCCAAGCGGCAACCTAGAATGTACTCCTGAGTTGCGGCTTGGCTTCCGATTGGAGGTAACAGAGTCGGGGGAGCCTGTCATGGAGACGGAGATGTGGAGGAGGCTGATTGACAAGTCTCATGCAAACAGACAGCTAGCTACAAGCTGATTATCGCTAGCCTGCCGATACTTTCATGACATGCCTCTGGGTCCTATTAAGATTTAAATTTTGCGCCTCGGGTTTTTTTAAGGTGAAGTTAATGAATGGGCTGCTTGCTAGGTGATATATTTAAAAGTCATTACTGCAGACTTCAATGGAGATGCAAATGCCTAAGATGGTATTTCACACACACAGCAGACAGAATGTGAAAAAGATGGTTTTCAAATAAAGTCAACTAGCTAAGATTTCTACCATATCCTGTTTATCTCACTGGCGTCTCATTAATATCCTCACCCTCTGCACAGACTGCTGTGCTACTGGCGGCTGCATGTGCAGGAAATAAAGCCACGCCCTCTATTATCTGTACAGAGTATAGGAGCAGCACAGACTGCTGTGTTACTGGCAGCTGCATGTGCAGGAAATAAAGCCACGCCCTCTATTATCTGTACAGAGTATAGGAGCAGCACAGACTGCTGTGTTACTGGCAGCTTCATGTGCAGGAAATAAAGCCACGCCCCCCATTATCTGTACAGAGTATAGGAGCAGCACAGACTGCTGTGTTACTGGCAGCTCCATGTGTAGGAAATAAAGCCACGCCCCCCATTATCTGTACAGAGTATAGGAGCAGCACAGACTGCTGTGTTACTGGTAGCTCCATGTGCAGGAAATAAAGCCACGCCCTCCATTATCTATACAGAGTATAGGAGCAGCACAGACTACTGTGTTACCGGCAGCTCCATGTGCAGGAAATAAAGCCACGCCCTCCATTATCTGTACAGAGTATAGGAGCAGCACAGACTGCTGTGTTACCGGCAGCTCCATGTGCAGGAAATAAAGCCACACCCTCAATTATCTGTATAGAGTATAGGAGCGGCACAGACTGCTGTGTTGCTGGCAGCTCCATGTGCAGGAAATAAAGCCCCGCCCTCCATTATCTGTACAGAGTATAGGAGCAGCACAGACTGCTGTGTTACCGGCAGCTTCATGTGCAGGAAATAAAGCCACGCCCCCCATTATCTGTACAGAGTATAGGAGCAGCACAGACTGTTGTGTTACTGGTAGCTCCATGTGCAGGAAATAAAGCCACACCCTCCATTATCTGTACAGAGCATAGGAGCGGCACAGACTGCTGTGTTACCGGCAGCTCCATGTGCAGGAAATAAAGCCACACCCTCAATTATCTGTACAGAGTATAGGAGCGGCACAGACTGCTGTGTTACCGGCAGCTTCATGTGCAGGAAATAAAGCCACACCCTCCATTATCTGTACAGAGTATAGGAGCGCCACAGACTGCTGTGTTACCGGCAGCTCCATGTGCAGGAAATAAAGCCACACCCTCCATTATCTGTACAGAGTATAGGAGCGCCACAGACTGCTGTGTTACCGGCAGCTCCATGTGCAGGAAATAAAGCCACACCCTCCATTATCTGTACAGAGTATAGGAGCAGCACAGACTGCTGTGTTACCGGCAGCTCCATGTGCAGGAAATAAAGCCACACCCTCCATTATCTGTACAGAGTATAGGGGCAGCACAGACTGCTGTGTTACCAGCAGCTTCATGTGCAGGAAATAAAGCCACACCCTCCATTATCTGTACAGAGTATAGGGGCAGCACAGACTGCTGTGTTACCGGCAGCTTCATGTGCAGAAAATAAAGCCACGCCCTCCATTATCTGTACAGAGTATAGGGACAGCACAAATTGCTGTGTTACCGGCAGCTTCATGTGCAGGAAATAAAGCCACGCCCTCCATTATCTGTACAGAGTATAGGAGCAGCACGGACTGCTGTGTTACCGGCAGCTTCATGTGCAGGAAATAAAGCCACGCCCTCCATTATCTGTACAGAGTATAGGAGCGGCACGGACTGCTGTGTTACCGGCAGCTCCATGTGCAGGAAATAAAGCCACACCCTCAATTATCTGTATAGAGTATAGGAGTGGCACAGACTGCTGTGTTACTGGCAGCTCCATGTGCAGGAAATAAAGCCCCGCCCTCCATTATCTGTACAGAGTATAGGAGCAGCACAGACTGCTGTGTTACCGGCAGCTTCATGTGCAGGAAATAAAGCCACACCCTCCATTATCTGTACAGAGTATAGGAGCGGCACAGACTGCTGTGTTACCGGCAGCTCCATGTGCAGGAAATAAAGCCACACCCTCCATTATCTGTACAGAGTATAGGAGCAGCACAGACTGCTGTGTTACCGGCAGCTCCATGTGCAGGAAATAAAGCCACACCCTCCATTATCTGTACAGAGTATAGGGGCAGCACAGACTGCTGTGTTACCGGCAGCTTCATGTGCAGAAAATAAAGCCACGCCCTCCATTATCTGTACAGAGTATAGGGACAGCACAAATTGCTGTGTTACCGGCAGCTTCATGTGCAGGAAATAAAGCCACGCCCTCCATTATCTGTACAGAGTATAGGAGCAGCACGGACTGCTGTGTTACCGGCAGCTTCATGTGCAGGAAATAAAGCCACGCCCTCCATTATCTGTACAGAGTATAGGAGCGGCACGGACTGCTGTGTTACCGGCAGCTCCATGTGCAGGAAATAAAGCCACGCCCTCCATTATCTGTACAGAGTATAGGAGCGGCACGGACTGCTGTGTTACCGGCAGCTTCATGTGCAGGAAATAAAGCCACGCCCTCCATTATCTGTACAGAGTATAGGAGCGGCACGGACTGCTGTGTTACCGGCAGCTCCATGTGCAGGAAATAAAGCCACGCCCTCCATTATCTGTACAGAGTATAGGAGCGGCACGGACTGCTGTGTTACCGGCAGCTCCATGTGCAGGAAATAAAGCCACGCCCTCCATTATCTGTACAGAGTATAGGAGCAGCACGGACTGCTGTGTTACCGGCAGCTCCATGTGCAGGAAATAAAGCCACGCCCTCCATTATCTGTACAGAGTATAGGGGCAGCACAGACTGCTGTGTTACCGGCAGCTTCATGTGCAGGAAATAAAGCCACACCCTCCATTATCTGTATAGAGTATAGGAGCAGCACAGACTGCTGTGTTACCGGCAGCTTCATGTGCAGGAAATAAAGCCTGTTACTGGCAGCTTCATGTGCAGGAAATAAGGCCACGCCCTCCATTATCTATACAGAGTATAGGGACAGCACACACTGCTGTGTTACTGGCAGGGTTGCTCATCCGGATCCCGGGTACCCGGGGTTAACCCGGGTATCCGACCATTTTTACGGTATCCGGATCGGATCCGGATACCTGGGCCACTATCCGGATAGCTCTATCCGGATATCTGGCCGCATAATCCGGATACCCGCGGATATCCGTTCTACTATCCGGATCCGGATAGTGTAACTAAAGGGAATGATGTCATTCAGCCAATCAGAGGGCTCAAAGCAGAAGCCCTAGCAACCAAGCACATGTGGGAACCTTGGCCAGTCCCTCCTGTATATAAAGAGGCGGCCATTATGAGAATCTTGTCCTTGCTTGTGACTACCACTGAGATAGTTTGTCCAGTGTGTTTGGCTAAGCAAGTGCAGTATCCCAGTGATAAATCCAGCGTTTTTGAACACCAACACCTGCTGTATATAACACTGTTGTCTATTGTAGTGTAGCTAGTAGTGTTTTATATTGTTGTAGTTAGTTAGTGTGTCAGTCTGTCACAGCTCACACAGACAGCACAGTCTCTGCTGCTGCAGCTTGCAGGCAGCAGCTCTGCTATTCTGTGTCTAAAGCTGGCCACTAACGGTCCAATTTCTAGCGAAAAATCGTTCGAGCGATCAGAAATTCTGATCGGACGAAAAATCGTTCACTACGCCATCAACTAACCAATCTTTGCTCCCTATCTATCACGACCACCAAGAAAATCCAAATTTTCGTTCGACGAAAATTCATTCGGGCGACATTTTTTTCACTCGTTCATAATCGATTGTGTCCACCAATGGAGATTATTTACAACCAATCCGATCAGAATTTCTGATCGCTCAAACGATTTCTCGCTAGAAATTGGACCGTTAGTGGCCAGCTTTAGTGTGCTGATGTTTGTGCTCATAGGCCAGTGCTGGTGCTGCCTTAGCTACACAGTTGGAGGATTACTGTGTAGTGTGTAATTGTATATTGTGTAGTTCAGTACTGCAGTCAGTGCTAGTTGTGTTAGACTAGTACTGTCTATGTGTGAGTGACTACTGAATTTCTGCTGTGTCTTCTTGATCTTGAGTGTCAGTGTGACAGACCGTCCGTTAGTGTGCACACTGTGTTCTACTGTGCTCTGTCTGTATCACCCCCCAAATTCAATAAAGTACCCCACATCCATCATACGTGCAGTATGTCTGCTGGCACTGGCAGCCGGGGGAAGGCCATCAAAGGCAAAAAGAGGGAATATTGCTGGCACCGTCACCGCCAGCAGTTCTGCCATACTGCCCATTCAGCCGGTAGCCACTGGCCATGGACGCACTGGGTGCCAAGCTGATAGGGGGAGTCACGCTGCAGAGGCGCAGCAGCGCGTAGCGTCAATTTTCCAGCAGGGTAGGCGGCGCAAATTGGAGGAGAAAGACGCCGAGCCTGTGATGCAGCTAATGTTGGATGAGCAGGGCACAAGCAGCTCTGCAACAGAGAGCTCTAACCCCCCCCCCCCCCCCCACCACTCCTGTTCACAGGAGCAGCAGCAGCCGCCCAGCAGCAGTGCATGGGGACTCGTCGTCGGTCATGTCGACCCCAGCAGGCAGCCTACCCTCAAGTGCTGCTGAATTGTTGAGTCCAGACCCCACGAGCACAATCAGGCCTGTTACCACAGAGGTTGAGGGGGATATTCTTTCTCAAATGGGATTTATGGCTGAGTCACAGATGGTGACGGTGGTTGTTGGGGAGGGGTCCTACTCCTTGCCCGATGTGTCAGACTCAGCAGAAGAGGAGTTGGGGTCCACAACATCCCATCAGTTGTTTGAGGAGGGGGAGTCTGGGGATGATTATGATGATGAGGTGAAGGACAGAGACTACCACCAACCACAGGAGGGGCATATTAGCTCCTCTGAGTCTGAGGAGGAGGATATGTCGGTGGGTCTGACACGGAGGATCATGATCTCTGAAATTGGCAGAAGCAGCAGTGAGCAACAGCCTGCTGCTTTATCTTCTGCTGCTACCACCAGCCGCACCACTCAACCCCAGGCCCCAACCCCCGCAGCAACAAAAGTAACAGCAGCAGGGCGTAAGGGGAAATTTTTATCCCCCATCTGGAATTATTTTAATCTGCTGTCACTGGACAGCAAGTTTGTCACCTGTAAGGGGTGCCTGGTGAAGTTGAGCAAAGGTAGCACCCCCGCCACCTATGGCACCTCCAGCTTAATAAAACACCTGGCTGGTAAACATCACAAGGAGCATGAGGAGTTCTTGAGGCTGAAGGAAGCTGGCACTGCCAGTGTTCCACCCCAAACCACCACCGGAACCCCCTTTTCCACTCCTACCAACACTGAGGCCTGTTCAGGCAGCCAGTCCTCAGTGGTCTCCTCTGCTCCCCGTGCAAGCCAGAAGCGACACCAGACCCTGCTGACCGAGGCGTTTGCTATCAGGGCTCAGCCTCCCAGCAGCCGTCGGATCCGCCTGCTCAACGGCCTGCTTACACGGGCCATGGCCTCCCAGCTCCTCCCATACTCCTTTGTGCAGGAGGGGAGCGACATGCGTGCACTCCTGCAGTGCCTGATTGGCCTGTCCCCAGCCGGCACTATTTCTCACGGACGGCCATGCCAGCACTACACCGCTTCGCAAAGGCCAATGTGGAACGTGGGCTTGATCAATCGGTGGGTGAGCGGGTCCATGTGACTATGGACTCGTGGAGCAGCCGGTTCAGAACAGGCCGCTATTTGTCCTTCACCGCACACTGGGTCAGTTTGGTGGAAGTGGGTGAGGAGAGGACAGCAGCATCATCAAGCCAGTGGGTGGTGCCACCCCGCAGTAGGGTCAGGGGAAGTGCAGCAAGTTCCTCTGCTCCGGTTCCACCCTCCGGCACACCCTCCGCCGCCAAACGCACCTGCCTCAGCAGCAGCAGTGTGAAGGCCCGCCACTGCCAAGCGCTGCTGGAGATGGTCAGCATGGGCAAGCAAAGCCTGACCGCAGAGCACGTCCTGGATAAACTCAAGGAGCAGGAGAGGCGTTGGCTGACCCCCAGAGGCCTCAGAGTCGGAGAGGTGGTGTCTGATAATGGGGCCAACCTTGTTGCTGCCATCCGCCGGGGAGACCTCACCCACATCCCGTCTGGCCCACGTCCTGAACCTGGTGGTTCAGAAATTTTTGAGCACCTACCAGGGGATGGAGCCACTTTTAAAAGCTGTTCGCAAAACGGTGGGTTATTTCTGCCGATCGGGTGGTGCCTTATCGGCCCTGGAAGTTGTGCAGCTGGAGCTGAACCTGCCACGGCACCGTCTGATTATTGACGTTCCAACACGGTGGAATTCCACCCTGGCCATGTTGGAATGTCTGGTTGAGCAGAGGCAGGCTGTCAACCACTACTTGGCCAAAGCCACCGCCGATGCCACCACCATGTACAGGAGCAGCACCAGCAGCCACCTCCCAGAGATGATACGGATTGCTGAATGGAGAAAAATGCAGCTGGTGTGTATGGTCCTGGCACCCTTCCTGGAGGCCACCGACTTGGTCAGCCGGGACCGGGCATCAGTTTGTCAGTGGGTGACCATGGTGTGCATGCTGCACAAGGCCCTGGATGGTCTGATTCAAGTGGGAGAGAGAGACTTGATCCAGCAGGAGCAGCAGGCACCTGCGCAGTCCACCTCTGTGCAGCAGGAGGAGGAGGAGGAGGTTGAGGACTTGGGAGTTGGAGGAGTTGGAGGTCCCTGACCGTGAGGATCAGGAGGCACTGCCGAGTGCAGCTGCAGTGGTGCGGGGGTGGAGAGAGCAGGGGGAGTTTGAGGAAGAAGAGGACGACAGCACTGATGAAGATAATGTGCCAGCAGATATGGCAGCCCTCTTCCCCATGGTAGCGCACATGTTGCAGTGCCTGCTCAGGGACCCAAGGGTCAAAGAGATGCGTGGTCGGGAGGACATGTGGATCACCCTGATGCTGGACCCACGGTTGAAGGGGAAGCTGCATCAGTTCCTGCCTGCAGCAGGAGGAGACACTGAGCGCCAAATGAGGGAGTTGCAGCGGTCCCTGGTTCGGCGCTTGGAGGAAGCCTTCCCCCAACACAGCAGCAGGTGCCTGCGTCCATCAGCAGCAGGCGCCCATCAAACCTGCTGTCTCTCACAAAGGAGCTGTACGCCACGCCGGTACAGCTGCTGAGTGGGGAGGTGCATGCAGCAACAGCATTTGGCTCTCAAAGCCAGAACCAGCGCCTGACCCGGATGGTGGCAGACTATATGGGGTCCTACAGCGGCCTTGACAGCGACACCACTGTGGACCCCTTTGATTACTGGGTCCAGCACCTGGAAATTTGGAGTGAGCTGGCGCAGTACGCCCTGGAAGTCCTTGCTTGCCCCCCTTCCAGCGTGGTGTCCGAAAGATGCTTCAGCGCAGCCGTTGGTGTGGTAACAGAGAAGCGTTCTCGCCTGTCCACCCAATTTGTGGACAGACTGACGTTTCTTAAAATAAACCAGGCTTGGGTGGCCGGTGAATTCCTGGCCCCTGTTGTTGGCAAGAGGGGGAAATGAAGCGGCTGGAAATCGCACTATGCCTGCCTTACTACCACCCTTTACCACCACAACCTCCAGGCTCCGCATAAGCCTGCTTCAAAAATTTTTGACAGCTGTGGTACACTACCAACACACTATGTGCCATGGTAAACCCTATTCATGTGTAATTTTTTTGGGATGTGTCTGTGCTGTCCGAGTTGTGGGGAGGCCCCAACTGCGGCAGTACGACCGCTTCCTGACTGGAAACTCTTCTAATTTTTTAACTTGCCGTGGTACCTACAAGTGCCATGGTGAACTATAATCTAAACACTATTAATGTGTAATTTTTTTGGGATGTGTCTGTGCTGTCCGAGTTGTGGGGGGGAGGCTGCATCAACCTACTCACCCTGCTGCTCCTGTCTGTGGTACCCACCAACACCAGGGTCCACACAACTATTTATTCTGCTGCCACCAGCTACTACGCCACTCCAACAGCTGCATCGACCTACTCATCCTGCTGCTCCTGCTGCTCCTGTCTGTGGTACCCACCAACACCAGGGTCCACACAACTATTTATTCTGCTGCCACTAGCTACTACGCCACTCCAACAGCTGCATCGACCTACTCATCCTGCTGCTCCTGTCTGTGGTACCCACCAACACCAGGGTCCACACAACTATTTATTCTGCTGCCACCAGCTACTACGCCACTCCAACAGCTGCATCGACCTACTCATCCTGCTGCTCCTGTCTGTGGTACCCACCAACACCAGGGTCCACACAACTATTTCTTCTGCTGCCACCAGCTACTACGCCACTCCAACAGCTGCATCGACCTACTCATCCTGCTGTTCCTGTCTGTGGTACCCACCAACACCAGGGTCCACACAACTATTTATTCTGCTGCCACCAGCTACTACGCCACTCCAACAGCTGCATCGACCTACTCATCTTGCTGCTCCTGCCTGTGGTACCCACCAACACCAGGGTCCACACAACAATTTATTCTGCTACCACCAGCTACTACGCCACTCCAACAGCTGCATCGACCTACTCATCCTGCTGCTCTTGTCTGTGGTACCCACCAACACCAGGGTCCACACAACTATTTCTTCTGCTGCCACCAGCTACTACGCCACTCCAACAGCTGCATCGACCTACTCATCCTGCTGCTCCTGTCTGTGGTACCCACCAACACCAGGGTCCACACAACTATTTATTCTGCTGCCACCAGCTACTACGCCACTCCAACAGCTGCATCGACCTACTCATCCTGCTGCTCCTGCTGCTCCTGTCTGTGGTACCCACCAACACCAGGGTCCACACAACTATTTCTTCTGCTGCCACCAGCTACTACGCCACTCCAACAGCTGCATCGGCCTACTCATCCTGCTGCTCCTGTCTGTGGTACCCACCAACACCAGGGTCCACACTAAACTGCATCGTCTGCTGCCACCAGCTATTACGCCACTACAAATACAATAGCCTGCCACCAGCTATCACGCCACTAGCCCACTACAATAGCTTTAATTTTTTGGCAATGTCAGAGCTGAAAACTGCCATGTCCCAGTTGTGCGATTGGACTTTGGACACAATGTGGGCTGCACGACCGCTGTCTGGAAGCTAGTCCTGATGTTAATTGACAGCTTTTTTTTTTTTTTTCATTTTATGTCCACCAAATAATTAATTAGTATTTCCCTTTAAAAAATCATGATGCTACATGCACCATTTACCCTAAAAACCATTTTAAAGCTATTTAAAGGGCACTTCCGGGTTTTCTATCCGGATACCCGAATAGGTCGGGTACCCGCGGGTAATTTGGTCGGATATCCGGATCGGATCCGGATATCCGCAAGGTCGGATCCGGATATCTGGGTACCCGGATCCGGATCCGAGCGGGTAATAAAGAGCACTACCCAAGCATCCCTGGTTACTGGCAGCTTCATGTGCAGGAAATAAAGCCAGGCCCTCCATTATCTGTACAGAGTATAGGGGCAGCACACACTGCTGTGTCACTGGCAGCTTCATGTGCAGGAAATAAAGCCAGGCCCTCCATTATCTGTACAGAGTATAGGGGCAGCACAGACTGCTGTGTTACTGGCAGCTTCATGTGCAGGAAATAAAGCCACGCCCTCCATTATCTGTACAGAGTATAGGAGCAGCACAGACTGCTGTGTTACTGGCAGCTTCATGTGCAGGAAATAAAGCCACGCCCTCCATTATCTATACAGAGTATAGGAGCGGCACAGACTGCTGTGTTACTGGCAGCTTCATGTGCAGGAAATAAAGCCACGCCCTCCATTATCTGTACAGAGTATAGGAGCAGCACAGACTGCTGTGTTACCGGCAGCTTCATGTGCAGGAAATAAAGCCACGCCCTCCATTATCTATACAGAGTATAGGGGCAGCACAGACTGCTGTGTTACTGGCAGCTTCATGTGCAGGAAATAAAGCCACGCCCTCCATTATCTATACAGAGTATAGGAGCGGCACAGACTGCTGTGTTACTGGCAGCTTCATGTGCAGGAAATAAAGCCACGCCCTCCATTATCTATACAGAGTATAGGAGCGGCACAGACTGCTGTGTTACTGGCAGCTTCATGTGCAGGAAATAAAGCCACGCCCTCCATTATCTGTACAGAGTATAGGAGCAGCACAGACTGCTGTGTTACCGGCAGCTTCATGTGCAGGAAATAAAGCCACGCCCTCCATTATCTATACAGAGTATAGGGGCAGCACAGACTGCTGTGTTACTGGCAGCTTCATGTGCAGGAAATAAAGCCACGCCCTCCATTATCTATACAGAGTATAGGAGCGGCACAGACTGCTGTGTTACTGGCAGCTTCATGTGCAGGAAATAAAGCCACGCCCTCCATTATCTATACAGAGTATAGGGGCAGCACAGACTGCTGTGTTACTGGCAGCTTCATGTGCAGGAAATAAAGCCACGCCCTCCATTATCTGTACAGAGTATAAGAGCAGCACAGACTGCTGTGTTACCGGCAGCTTCATGTGCAGGAAATAAAGCCACGCCCTCCATTATCTATACAGAGTATAGGGGCAGCACAGACTGCTGTGTTACTGGCAGCTTCATGTGCAGGAAATAAAGCCACGCCCTCCATTATCTGTACAGAGTATAGGAGCAGCACAGACTGCTGTGTTACCGGCAGCTCCATGTGCAGGAAATAAAGCCACGCCCTCCATTATCTGTACAGAGTATAGGGGCAGCACAGACTGCTGTGTTACTGGCAGCTTCATGTGCAGAATTTAAAGCCACATAATGTCCTAATGAGGAGCTCATGAATACACTAAGCCACACTCTATAAAATCAGATACGAATGAGAACAAATCCAAAATGTGTGGGGGACACAGGCTGTGTATGTGAGGGTCAACTCACCTAGACCACCACCTCCCTAAAGCGTTCCATCTTCTGATACTTCTGTCTTAACAGAAGCAGTTCTGGATTAGAAGGCGGAAGTGTCTGAAAATGAAGAGCAGCGTGGCGTGCATCGGAAGGGAGATGGCGGCCTAGATGATTTAGCCCCCAGTTACACAGCGCTCTGCACATTCCAGGACAAATCCGCTTTTTGATAAATTCGTGTTGCATCCCTGGATAAGATCTTACAAGAATATCTAGAATGCGGTGAATCTGACTTCAGTTTGTAAAATTCTATTCATGAAAAACTGAATTGAACTTTTCAGAACCATCTCATAACTGGAATAATGTTTACAGTCACATTACACCAAATTGTCAGAAAAGAAACATCCCTGTAAGGCTCATTTTCCACTATAAATCTCCAAAACACAACATGACTGCGATTTGTCTGTCTACTGTAAAGTGTTTTTTCATGTATTTCAGCGTTATTTTCGTGCAAGTATTCATTTTCATGGTGTGATTGCGATTGTGTTTTTCTGATGATTTATTACAAAGAAGGAAAAAGGGAAATTACAAGAGCCCCTCCTGAGCCGTCTATGAAGGGCTCATGTCTGGGTTTCCTGTACAGATAATACAGCTGTGATTTGTATCCATTACACTTACCTGAGCGTCTCCTCCATACAAAGACTCCAATACCAGCAGCAATAACTATGGCAAGAGCAACAACCACAGCAATCACTATGTATGTCTTGTCCTTAGACTCTGCATTGGGATCTGAGAGGGGAACATAAAGGAAACATCACGAGATGAGGATCTGAAGTATGTTGTGCAGGACAAGCAGTATATGATGCAGACAACAGGCCACTCCCCCAACCAATGATTGACAATATTAGTACAAATACATGAGGAGTTTGAAGGATAATATCAAGTATGAGATTCAGGTTGAAGGCGCGTTTCATTTGCATGTGCACCAACATTTTTAAAGAAGTGCGCATGTCCATGCGTATATGCATTCACGCCTGAAGGCCCATTTAAAGGACTTCCGATGCAAATTTAGAAATCTATTTTGTACTCACCTGGATCTTCTTCCACCCCCGAGCAGCAGTCTACATCCCTCGCGGCAGCCCCGGTCCTCTTCGGTGTCCACACTGGCCGCCCGCAATGATGGCGACCCACCGGTGGGATCAGCCTCTCTGCACCTACGCAGGATGACATGGACGTGCAAAAGAGCTGACCCTGTCGGCAGATCGCGATCCTTGCGGCTGGCCGGCAGTTACACCAAAGAGGACCAGGGCTGCTTTGAGGGACTGAGATGGCTGTGAGGGGCTGGAAGGAGCTCCAGGTGAGTACAAAATAGATTTTTACATTTGCAGTGGAAATCCTTTAAATGGGCCTTTAGGCATGAATGCAGATACACATGCACATGCGCAGTAACGTAAAAATGTCAGCGCAAATAGATTTTTTTAATTCGCAACAGAAGTCCTTTAACCACTTGCCGACCGCGCACTCATAACGCGCATCGGCAAAGTGGCAGCTGCAGGACCAGCGACGCAGTATTGCGTCGCCGGCTGCAAGCTAATTAATCAGGAAGCAGCCGCTCGTGCGAGCGGCTGCTTCCTGTCAAATCACGGCGGGGGGCTCCGTGAATAGCCTGCGGGCCGCCGATGGCGGCTCACAGGCTAAATGTAAACACAAGCGGAAATAATCCGCTTTGTTTACATTTGTACGGCGCTGCTGCGCAGCAGCGCCGTAAGGCAGATCGGCGATCCCCGGCCAATCAGCGGCCGGGGATCGCCTCCATGTGACAGGGGACGTCCTGTCACTGGCTGCACAGGACGGATAGCGTCCTGTGCAGCCCGATCACCAGGGGGGCCAGGTAGGAGAGGGAGGGGGGGGGATTTCGCCGCGGAGGGGGGCTTTGAGGTGCCCCCCCTCCGCAACACCGGCAGGCAGGAGCGATCAGACCCCCCCAGCACATCATCCCCATAGTGGGGAAAAAAGGGGGGCGATCTGATCGCTCTGCCTGCACGCTGATCTGTGCTGGGGGCTGCAGAGCCCACCCAGCACAGATCCCAGAATACAGCGCTGGTCCTTAAGGGGGGGTAAAGGGTGGGTCCTCAAGTGGTTAAACTGAGGAACAGCACTAGCAACTTGCTGTAGTATTGCAGCCAGTGTCTGTTCCTGCGACCTGCATATTGTCTGCCCTGATTCCTTGTTTGATGCTGAGTTAGCCTGTATGTGAACCCGGTCTGTTGTCGACCTCTGCTATGTCCAGCTTCCCACTTGGTTACCGATATTGGCTTGTCCGAGAACCCAATTTGCTGCCAACTCCTGCTGTGTCTGATTGCCTGCTCTGTTGCCAACCTCTGCGTGTCTGACCATCGGAAACTATACTCTGTGGTACTCCACTACATGGAGGGTGTATCCTATTCCATGGAGATTCCAGCACTGATCTCCACTGACTATAGTCTAGCCTGCCTACCGTTTTTTGTCAGGAAGCTACTTCAGCTGCCAAGTAGGCTGTCTACACTTCAAGCCCTCCTGCCATTTACTGTCTTGTGCCTCCTGCTGCAACTTCAGGGGCAACTGGCAGTGATCTGTACACTCTGGTCTCCAGAGACTCAGGTACATGATCGCTACACGCCTGACACCTTTACTTTGAGATTAAAAGATGATTCCCACCAAGTAAAAGCTGGAGGGTGATAATGGAATGGGGGGGGGGCATCCATAGAATGGAACAGGAGAAGGTTCTTCTATGGCGAAACTCAGAATATGTTTCTTAACTAATAGTAACGCATTATTATTATTATTTATTTATAAAGCGCCAACATATTCCGTGGCGCTGTACAATGTACAATGTATATTGTATGGTGTGGATCCAGCATTATAATGCTGGATCCACACCATACAATTTTTTGGCCGATCGACCTGCCCGATCGATTATTTCCAGCATGTCCGATCTGAAGATCAAATGATTTTTTGAGCGATTTTCTGACCGATTTCCATGGAAATGAACGGAAATCCGTCAGAAAATCGCTAAAAAAATGAATCGATCTTCAGATCAGACATGCTGGAAATAATCGATCGGGCAGGTCGATCGGCCAAAAAATTGGATGGTGTGGATCCAGCATTAGTCAGGAGCGATTAGCCTCCCTCTATCTAAGGTGCTCCCTTCAGCTTCTGGTAGTTCTTGCTGTATTCTCTAGTCTAATACACATCCGGAGGGATGTCCATCCATTTGTCATTTCTGGGGGGAAATCTCTCAGGTGTATCAGACATGTACACATCACACTGCTGGGCTCACAGAAATCACTCTATTGCCCGTGATGGTCCCAGGTCCTATTTCCCCAGATACTGCCCAATAGCTGCACAGCATTCATTACCAGGAGATGGGGATCACTACAGACACCCTCTATTCAGGTCTGTACAGAGGTGATGGGGGATATTATACATGTGAAGGACCCGGGAGTATCTGATGGGCAGAGAACAAAACCCTTCACTGTCACCTGACTCTGCCACCCTCCAATCAGGGCAGTGACAGATTTATATCTCTAATGTGATTTGCCAATTACCACATGTTGAGGTCGATTCATGAAAGCCTGATAACTTCTATCACAGCAGTTATCACACGATGTGCGGCTTGCAGTGCTTATCACGTGAACAGCGTTAGTTCATGGGATAAGCAAAGGTTATCGCGCTATCATGTGTGCTTTTCACGTGAAACGCGCATGTGATCGCACGGTAAGCTTCGATTATCGTGTGAACTAATGCTGTTCGCGTGATAAGCACTGTGAGCCACAGATCGCGTGATAACTGCTGTGATAGCAGTTATCACGCTTTTGTGAATCAAGCCTGTAGTGTGCTTCATTCAAGCTTGCTGGATTTATCTTGTGGCTTAGATGCTTAAAGGTAACCTTAAGTCAAAAATAAAAAATTAGTTTTACTCACCTGGGGCTTCCCTCAGCCCCCTGCAGCTGATCGGTGCCCACGTAGAGTCACTCTGATGCTCCTGGACCCGACGGAGGCTACTTCCGGTTTCGCCGACACCGGCCATCAGGCTGGGAACACTAGTGATTCTTCGCGTTCCCAGCTACAATAGCACCCCCTATACTGCTATTGCGGCAAGGAAGGTCGTAATAGCAGTATAGGGGGTGCGGTGCTATTGTAGCTGGGAACGCGAAGAATCACTCGCGTTCCCAGCCTGACGGCCGGTGATGGCGAAACCGGAAGCAGCCACCGTCGGGTCCAGGAGCATCAGAGTGACTCTACGTGGGCACCGATCAGCTGCAGGGGGCTGAGGGAAGCCCCAGGTGAATAAAACTCATTTTTTATTTTTGACTTAAGGTTACCTTTAAAAGGGAAGTGGGGTGTAAAAAAAAAATATCTACTTACCCGGGGCTTCCTCCAGGCCCTGGCAGCTGTTCTGTGCCCTCGCCGCAGGTCTGCTCCCAGCAGGGGGCCCGCAGTCCCCTCGGTTGCAGTCAGATACTGACCTCGCCAGGTTGACATCTTCTGCGCCTGCACGAGTGCACGGCCGCAAGACTTGCGATCTCGTAACCTGAAGCGTTCTGCACAGGCGCATATTAAAGTGGACCTGAGGTGAGAGTTTTATGGAGGCTGCCATATTTATTTATTTTTCAGCAATACCAGTTGCCTGGCTGTCCTGCTGATCCTCTGCCTCTAATCCTTTCAGTCACAGACCCTGAACAAGCATATGCAGTTCAGGTGTGTCTGGCATTATTGTCAGATATGACAAGATTGGCTGCATGCTTGTTTCTGGTGTGATTCAGTCACTACTGCAGCCAAATAGATCAGCAGGGCTGCCAGGCAACTGGTATTGTTTAAAAGGAAACAAATATGGCAGCCTCCATATCACTCTCACCTCAGGTCCACTTTAACGTTCTTTGTCATTATCTGACCTTGTCAGTGAGGTAAGCCATGTCACCTGGTCTATTTTAACTGTTTTAATGCAGTTTATCATCATCTGGGCCCCTCTTATCCCCTTTGTGTCGCACACCCTCCTTCGGGAGAGGTAGTCTTTTTGGTCAGGGCCCTCTACCCCTACAGCCATCTAGAGCTATCTTGTACCAAGAGAGCATCCACATCCAGTCTGAATGGACACCCGAGTGGAGTCAGGTTTCTGCATCTCCACCCGCCTACAGTGGCTTGCTGCCCGCCTGCAACCTCCCTTTGTCAGCACCCATTCTTCTCCACCATTTGCTTCAGTTATTTGACATATTACACTATTGGGGCTCTCGGTGTCTCTGTCTTTTTGTTTTCACTCCGGGGTGTTCTCAGACCACCCTCCCTACCTACAAAATTACCTGCATGCTTGTTTCAGGTGGGTGATTTAGACCCTACTGAACAGAAAGATCGGCAGGTCTGCCAAGCAACTGATGTTGTTTAAAAGCAGGGGTCGAGTCCTGTGTGAACGCGGGTGGACGACGTCCACTTACTTTTTTTGGAGAGTGGACATCGTCCACCCTAGCATACTGTATATGGAGGGGAGCAGCGCAGTGGAGAGGAGCATTGTGCAGAGCAGCGGGGAAGGGCGGACGTCTCCCCCCCCCTTCCCTCACCTTGGGGCTCCCCTTCCTGTCTCTCCCCTCCAAAACATTTGCAGCGGCGGTGGCTGGCAGCGGGTATCAGTGGGCGGGACTTACCTCCTCCTGTTCCGGCGAGTTGAAGCTGTGCGTGCCACTGCTCTGGTCTTGACCAGACCAGACTAGCGGCACAGCTTCAACTCGCCGGAACGAGGAGGCGGTAAGTCCCGCCCACTGATGCTCGCTGCCAGCCACCGCAAATGTTTTGGAGGGAAGAGCCAGGAAGAGGAGCCCCAAGGTGAGGGAAGGGGGGGGGGGGAGGGGGGGAGACGTCCGCCCTTCCCCGCTGCTCTGCACAATGCTCCTCTCCACTGCACTGCTCCCCTCCTGCTGGGGGGGGGGGGGGGGACACACCTGGCTACCTATTCTGGGGATGCCTATAGACTGGCTATACTGGGGACACCTATACACCTGGCTACATATACTGGGGACACCAATACACCTGGCTACATATACTGGGCACCTATACACCTGGCTACATATACTGGGGGCACATATACACCTGGCTACATATACTGGGGGCACCTATACACCTGGCTACATATACTGGGGACACCTATACACCTGGCTACATATACTGGGGACACCAATACACCTGGCTACATATACTGGGCACCTATACACCTGGCTACATATACTGGGGGCACATATACACCTGGCTACATATACTGGGGACACCTATACACCTGGCTACATATACTGGGGACACCAATACACCTGGCTACATATACTGGGCACCTATACACCTGGCTACATATACTGGGGCCCCCTATACACCTGGCTACATATACTGGGGGCACATATACACCTGGCTATACTGGGGACACCTATACACCTGGCTACATATACTGGGGACACCTATACAACTGGCTACATATACTGGGGCCCCCTATACACCTGGCTACATATACTGGGGGCACCTATACACCTGGCTACATATACTGGAGCCCCCTATACACCTGGCTACATATACTGGGGGCACCTATACACCTGGCTACATATACTGCGGACACCTATACACCTCGCTACATATACTGCGGACACCTATATACCTGGCTATACTGGAGACACCTGAACACCTGGTTACATATACTGGGGACACCTGGCTATACTGGGGACACCTATAGACCTGGCTACCTATTCTGGGGACATCTATACACCTGACCACCTATTCTGGGAATTTCTATACACCTGGCCACCTATTCTGGGAATATCTATACACCTGGCCACCTATTCTGAGGACATCTATACACCTGGCTACCTATTCTGGTGACATCTCTACACCTGGCCACCTATTCTGGGGACCACTATACACATGGCTACTTATACTGGGGACACCTATAGACCTGGCTAGCTATACTGGGGGTACCTATTTTGGGGGAACTGCTGTCAGATCTGTATTTTTGGGGAACCGCTGATGCCAGATTACGTGTATTTTGGGTAACCGCTGCCAGATTGTGTATGTTGGGGGACCACTGCTGCCAGATTACATGTATTTTGGGTGTTACGTGTATTTTGGGTGATCCACTGCCAGGTTTCGCGTATTTTGGGGAACTGCTTCCAGATTATGCGTATGTTGGGGGAACTGCTGCTGCCAGATTGTCTATTTTGGGGGAACCACTGCCATATTTTCTGTATTTTGGGGGAACCTCTGCCAGATTATGTGTATATTTGGTGAAATGCTGTCAGATTACATCTACTTTTGGGGGATACACTACGACAGAGCTCAAACTTCCCCTGGCAGACCTTTTATGCCACTGCTAAGGCCATGTATATTTGGCCCCACCCATGACCACGCCCACGCTATGCTTAACCACGCCCTTTTTTTTGGCGTTCCTAGCGCGGCGCAGAGGCTTTTAGGGTGAGTCCACTCACCTCTTTTTCCAGGACTAGACCCCTGTTTAAAAGGAAATAAATATGACAGCTTCTGTAGGTCTCACACCTCAGGTTTCTATTAATAAACACATTTTCATGATTTGTTTAGAATTTTTGGAGTCAGGTGCCCTTTAGCAGGCCTTGGAGCAGGAGCAATATATCTCCATGTATTATCAGATACAGCAGATTTCAGTGAATGATTCAATTATTTTCTACATCCCCCCATAACCAAAGACTCACCCCATATGACTCGGAGGGTCTCCTCCAGGCTGCTGTGATCCACATGGCAGGAGTAAGTGTCGCCCTCCCTTGTTGGCACTTCCACGCTGACTCTGGTCTGATAGGTGCCGTCAGGATGGGGGAGGATGGGACTGGCTTCATCTGAAGGAATATGGTCCTCTCCATTCCTCACCCACTTCACATCCACAGCTCGGGGGTGAAACCCGTACGCCAGACACTGAAGTCTTGTCACCCCATCTGGGTGCTGACGGCCCCACACCTTCACCTCCGGACGCACTGACAGGAGAGAGAACACAGTGAGGATCTGCTGGGGGCACAGAAGGGGGCGCTGTGTGTGCTCTGCACTGACAGGAAAGAGAACACAGTGAGGGGCTGCTGGGGGAACAGAAGGGGGCGCTGTGTGTGCTCTGCACTGACAGGAAAGAGAACACAGTGAGGGGCTGCTGGGGGGACAGAAGGGGGCGCTGTGCGTGCTCTGCACTGACAGGAGAGAGAACACAGTGAGGGGCTGCTGGGGGCACAGAAGGGGGTGCTGTGTGTGCTCTGCACTAACAGGAGAGAGAACACAGTGAGGGGCTGCTGGGGGCACAGAAGGGGGAGCTGTGTGTACTCTGCACTGACAGGAGAGAGAACACAGTGAGGGGCTGCTGGGGGCACAGAAGGGGGCGCTGTGCGTGCTCTGCACTGACAGGAGAGAGAACACAGTGAGGATCTGCTGGGGGCACAGAAGGGGGCGCTGTGTGTGCTCTGCACGGAGTACAATATGTGTCTATAACTGATAGGTTGAAAGTGACCAGGACATTCGTAGACTATCAAGCAATGGTGAGGACAATAGACAAGTGCTAGAAAAGGGAACAATAGAACATTAGTCACATGACATGTTAGAGCATGCTGGATCCTAAGCCTGCAATATGTTAGTCACACAAGATGGTCAATAAGATGCAAATAAATTCATCTTGCATGCAAGATGAATCAGTTTGGAATTGGGCAAATCCAAATCAGCGGTAAGGCCTTGTTCACATCTAAAAGCAAAACACTGACGCCAGTGTTTTGCGTTTTTTTGCGCAATGTTTTTTAGCACCTCCCGAAACTTAACTGCGTGCGGCGATTTTTTTATAAAGCGCTTTTCTAAGCGCTTTTGCAGAGCAATTTGTTTTTCCACTTCATGACCCAAGTCAGGAAGTGAACTCTTTGACCTGGAAATGAATAAATACAATGTACTTATTCATGATAGCGCTGGGGAAATCACTATACACGTTTTCAAGTGCTTTGCGATTTCCCTATAGCTTCCATTGAGGCAAAACGCCCCAAAATTGGTACAGGCAGCGCTTTGGTAAGCGGATCATCATCGAACCGCTCAGATGTGAACACTCAGTTCTTTTCCATTAGCCGGGCGCATCCACTAGGTGGCGACAAAACACCAGAGTTACATCTTTCCCTACTATCCATGGAGGGGGAATAGTAATTAGCGCCACGTGCCGGATGCGCCCGGCTAACGGAATAGTACCGAACACTCTACTAGGGAATCATTGCACAAGCGCTTTTAGGGCAATTTTCAAAATCGCCAGAGCTTTAAAAAAGGCAAAAGCGGCTTTATGGCCCTAATGGCTTGTTCGCACCTAGAATGTTTTTGGGTTCTTTTAAGCACCAGCGACTTTTAAAACCACCCTTAAAGCGCTTGTGCAATGATTTCCTATTTTCGGGGCGATTTGCCTCAATGGAAGGTATAGGGAAATTGCAAAGCTCTTGAAAAAGCGCTTTGTATAGCGATTTCACCAGCACTTTCATGAATAAATACATTGTATTTATTCATTTCCAGGTGAAAGAGTTCGCTTCCTGATTGATGTCAGAAAGTGATAAAACAAATCGTTCAGAAAAAGTGCTTAGAAAAGCGCTTTACAAAAAATCTCCAATGCGCAGTGCCAAGAGGCCCTAAAAAAAAAAAAAAAAAAAAAAAAATTGCACATAAAAATGCAAAACACAAGTGCTCGAGATTTATGATGTGAACAAGGTCTCAGTGCATTTAATTGGCCCAAATAAATAGCATTGAGGGCTTGGGGCCCGTTTCCACTCTCGCGCAAACGGCCGCGAATCCGCAGAGTTTCCCCGCAGGCAAATCGCGCGGGGAAACTCTGCCATAGGGGATAACAGCGCCGCCGGCCGAATCGCTTGCGGGAGCGATTCGGCCGGAACCCCCCTCAGAATTCGCGGCGGAGGCTGCGAATCCCATAGCCGTGCATGGCACGGCTCATGGGATTCGCCTGCGATCCCGCCCACCCGCTCAGTGCCGGCGTGCGTCTCGCAGACGCACGCCGCAATAGTGGAAACGGGCCCTGAGACACACTATAAGCTCTTTTCTGAGCGCATTCTGGTCATAAGCACTTTCTGACCGCTTTAAAAAAAAAAACACTACCATTTGTGATGTTGTATATAATATGGAAGCCATATTTTTTTCATTTTCTGTCTGCTGCGCATTATCTCATATGTGTATGTCTGTTAGAAGCCAGTCTGGCTGTGGGTTTTGAAATAATTGTCACTGTCACAGGAGCCCTAGTGGTCTGACCGCACTTAGCCTTCTAAACGGTGCCAGCGCACAGACCTTGCGAACTCTGGTCGCAGTCAATGCGCAGGAACCGTTAAGAGATAGCCGCAGACAAAACCAGGAGGGCGCCTGTGAAATACGGGTAATTACAACGTCACCCACTGGTTCAGAGTAAGCTGCCACCACCGCGGTTACCATGGGACCGTGGAGCCCATTAACTGACTAATCCTGCGAATAAAACGGTTAAACACACGATATTCTGTCTAGCCAACAACAAACAAACAGTAGCGTATCTTCAGAGACCTGGGATCAGTTCTGTGTGTGCTGATAAGCAGGGTAGCAGACAGTGAATGACTTGGAGAAAGTCGTTTATTCACGCAATATAAATAATTAATATATACAGACAATTATTAAAATCAACAATTATGGAAACAGTAATAGCCAGTATGAAAAATAAAAGAAGGGAGAAAAATACTTAGTTCCTGGAAAGATGTCCTTTTTGTGGGAAAAATCAGTTCTGGGTTTCAATCAAAGTTCAGAGTTCAGACCAGGTGGATACCAGCATATCCTCAAGCTGGCATAGGTGAGTTCAAGATGTTTCAGAGTGGAGGACACTGAGTTTTGGTCCTCTGCCATTCTTATGCCCCTGAGTCAGTAGGAGGGAGTGAGGGCGGGGAGCCACACACCCCCTTAGAGGATGAGATGAACCCTCCCCTTGTCCTGAGGACCAGAAATCATATCTACCCATATATGGGCTCCATCTCACAGAACCGTACAGGTCAGGGCAGATTTATTAACATTTTCAGGTCTGTCTCGATTTACCCAGCACCCTGATACCAGACATGAGGGGTGGGACCCCTGTGGTATCATCAGGGCACTTTGAAACTGCCTAACTGGCAGTCCTTACCTCAGAAGGTTCTGAAACTTCCTCAGAACCAGCACCGGGGCTCATGCTACACTTCCCCCACGTTTGGTGAAGCTGCCATCTCAGGAACCCCAGAAATATTACAGATCTGGGAAGTTATGGATTATGCCATGAGCCTCAGGTTTATTCAGGCGGTGTTCTAGCTGCTAACAGCTGACTTTCCTTTGATCTTTACTAGGGAGCAAAGTGTCAAGACCTCCCGTGGATTCGTAGCCTGCCTGGCTGCACCTAGGCATCCTTTGGTTAATTAACATCTCCATGAGATCAGCTAAGTGTCACCTGGTTCCCAGAACCAAAAGGGGAATTGTGCCTTCCACAGGGAATATGTCCAAGCTAATTAACACCTTCCCCCAGGCTGTCACTTTGCTTAGGAACAGCTGGGGAATCTGTCTTAGCTGGGGGATATTACACATCAAATCTGGGTTCTATTGATCTGAGGCGCACTCGATGCAGGAATCGAGTGCGATCGTTCTTTTCTTCACGGGCGGTTCCAGGACGCGCCTGCGTCCCCGCAACCGTCCGTGACAGCCCTCCCCCTTGTCCGCGGCTTAGCCACTCATCCGCACGATGTGTGGCGGCGCCGCTAACCTGGCTGAAGGGCCTCGAGTTGCCGGTACGGCGGGAAAACCTATTGGAGCCTGTGGCTCGGTTCCCCTGGACCGGTCGCGGTCTGCTACCCTCAGGGTTGACCCAACATGGACCGTTCTGGACAGGGCGTTTGCGCCACTGCCGTCGGACGTGGTGTCTGCCGGGACTGCTGACAACGGGCAGTGGGTTGGTTAGGTCAACAGCCAGCCCACGCAGGGTTCCCCTGCTGAGTGGCTGTGGACCTAAGGGAACCCCGCGGGAATCCCTGGACCTTCCCAGCTCCTGACAGACGGCACATGCCCTGCAGTAGTTTGCTACATCCCTGTTCATCCGGGGCCAATAAAACTGGTTCCGAATACCGGCGAGTGTCTTGCGGACACCCGAGTGCCCTGTCAGAGGATTACCATGTGCGGATTCCAGCACATGTCCCCTGAACGCACTCGGGACCACAAGCCACTTGGTATTCACGTGGGATCTGCCTGTAGGGGGCTGTACAGACTCACTGTACAGTCTCCCACCTTCCCAGTACACCTTGAAAGCGGCCCCGTCTGCGAGGGGCTCAGCGGCTTGCTGCCTGAGCACCTCCAGGCTTGGGTCACTTTGTAGTGCGGCTGAGAATACGGCGCTGTCAGTTTCAGCCAACTGGCTCATGTCACACGAGGCCAGCGGCTGAAAGGTCTCATCCCTGCGGTCAGAGGAGGGGGAGGAGGCCGGAACCCCCTCCACCTGTTCTGAGCTCGGGTTCTGAGCAGTGCAGCTGCGCGGTACTGCTAGCACAGGTACACTGTCAGAATGGCACAGACGGGCATTACTCAAATCATCATTGCATGCAGTAATGACATTGACAGGTATAGACATTTTTTCATTACAGACAGGTTGTACAGGAAACTCAGGTACAGTTACAGCATCATCACAACAGACAGTCTGTACCTCAAACTCAGGTGCCTTTGAAGCAGGCACTATTGAACCTGGTACCCTTGAACTGGGCACATTCAACCCACCTCCCCCTGGTGCTCCCCCAAGTGTATAAAGTACCTGGTGGTGGGTGGAGAGTCCGTCTCCTTCCGTGAGCGACAAGGCGGTCGTGGCAGGTTCATAGTAGGACACAAGCTTGCCCAAATCAGTCCCCAGCAACACAGGGACTGGGAGATCCTTCATAACCCCAACAACCCTTTCGTGGACCCCTCCCACTCCCCAATCCAGCTTCACTCTTGCGTGGGCTATGTGGAAAAGGGTGCCCTCTACTCCAGTAAGGGCAAGGGATCGGCTGGAGCTGATGCTCTCCTTTGGTACAAGGTGTGAGTGAACTAACGTGATGTCAGCTTCGGTGTCTCGGAATCCGGTGACAACTTTGCCGTTCACTCTAACAAGTTGCTGCTGGTCGGTTCGGTCGCGGATTTCCTTTCCGCGGGCAAACAGGACAAAATCTGATGATCCAGGCTGTGGTTCGCTGGCGGGTTGCCTCTGCTGTGGGTGAGGTGCAGGTGATGCAGATGATCCAGGTGCTGGTGGTGTCTGTCTCCGCTCCGGGCAGTCGAACTTCATGTGTCCGGGCTGGCGGCAGTAGTGACAGGTGATCTCGCCAGGCGCTGCAGGCCTGGGTGCAGCAGCTGCGCTGGGTGGCCTCTGTGGCGGACGGCTCACAGGGGCAGGAGAGTCTGCCGAGGTAGTGGGCTGACCTCCCCTCCAGCTGGATGGGACAGTCCTGCGGGTATCAGCCACCCGGGTAGTTGCAAAAGTCTCAGCAAGGTCTGCAGCGACAGTGGCTGAAGCCGGCTTGCGCTCCAACACAAATTGTCGTACATCAGCAGGGCAAATGTTCAGAAATTGTTCGAGGACTATCAAGTCCTCCAGGATGCCATAAGACCCTTTGGTGAGGCCTAGAGTCCACTGGCGGAGTGTGGTGAGCAAGCCGCTGACCACATCTCGGTACGAATCAGAAGACTTTTTCTGCCAGGCCCTGAACTTTTTCCGATAGGCTTCTGGCGTCAGCTGGTACTTAGTAATGATAGCGTCTTTTATAGCAGCATAATCATTATCCTTCTCCGCAGGCAATTCTGCGAAGGCATCAAGCGCTTTGTAGCGCAGCAAAGGTGTCAGATGTCTGGCCCACTGGTCTTGGGACAGACGATACTGACGGCATGCTTTTTCAAAAGACCGCAAAAACAAGTCAATGTCTGTGTCTTTTTCAATATTAGCAAATTTAAATTTTGCACTTACGGGTGGTGCAGCTCCTTCCGCAGGGAGGTTGGGCGAAGAACTCCGGCTGGCCTGTTGCACTTTGGCCATGTTTAGCTCATGCTGTCGTTGGCGCTCCCGTTCTCGCTCAGCGGCATCCCTCTCTGCGTGGCGTTCTGCAGATTGGCGCGCCTCACATGCTTCTACGGATTGGCGCTCCAACTGCGCTTGCATGTACTGCATGTACTTGTCCAGGTCAGTCTCCATCAGCTTTTGTAATGCCTGCTGCATTAGCGGATCAGTACAAACGGACAGTCCAGTACTGGCCGGTTCCAGGCGAGTACTTTCAGAAACTCTGGGATTGGGGTCCATACTGACAGTCTCTGGCGTAACTGTTGCAACAGGGCCCGCAGGATGCTCAACCTCTGTACGCCTAGGATCTTCAGCCTCTGGTTCCCCTTGCCTTGAGTCAGATGGGTCAGCGTCTACCTCAGCAGACACATCCAGCTCCCGCGGTTGCTGGGTATCCCATTGAAACAAGTCATTTACCATGTCCTGTTTGTTCCTGCGGAGGGTGTCAATGCCCCGCAGCTGACAAAGATTTTCCAGGTCGGATACGGCCATGAGCTTGTAGTTCCCGGACATTTCCATGCCAAATAAAATAAAACTTTTGGGGAGGGGTATTGGCTACACAGTCTCTCTGTATATATAAAAAATATATTGCCTTCCAGCTACACCAACGAATTAGTTCGTTTCTCGATAGCGCTAGCGCTATCGTAGATACTTTCAGCACAACACAGGTCCCAACCGCTGCCTAACACTGTCACAGGAGCCCTAGTGGTCTGACCGCACTTAGCCTTCTAAACGGTGCCAGCGCACAGACCTTGCGAACTCTGGTCGCAGTCAATGCGCAGGAACCGTTAAGAGATAGCCGCAGACAAAACCAGGAGGGCGCCTGTGAAATACGGGTAATTACAACGTCACCCACTGGTTCAGAGTAAGCTGCCACCACCGCGGTTACCATGGGACCGTGGAGCCCATTAACTGACTAATCCTGCAAATAAAACGGTTAAACACACGATATTCTGTCTAGCCAACAACAAACAAACAGTAGCGTATCTTCAGAGACCCGGGATCAGTTCTGTGTGTGCTGATAAGCAGGGTAGCAGACAGTGAATGACTTGGAGAAAGTCGTTTATTCACGCAATATAAATAATTAATATATACAGACAATTATTAAAATCAACAATTATGGAAACAGTAATAGCCAGTATGAAAAATACTTAGTTCCTGGAAAGATGTCCTTTTTGTGTCCTTTTTGTGGGAAAAATCAGTTCTGGGTTTCAATCAAAGTTCAGAGTTCAGACCAGGTGGATGCCAGCATATCCTCAAGCTGGCATAGGTGAGTTCAAGATGTTTCAGAGTGGAGGACACTGAGTTTTGGTCCTCTGCCATTCTTATGCCCCTGAGTCAGTAGGAGGGAGTGAGGGCGGGGAGCCACACACCCCCTTAGAGGATGAGATGAACCCTCCCCTTGTCCTGAGGACCAGAAATCATATCTACCCATATATGGGCTCCATCTCACAGAACCGTACAGGTCAGGGCAGATTTATTAACATTTTCAGGTCTGTCTCGATTTACCCAGCGCCCTGATACCAGACATGAGGGGTGGGACCCCTGTGGTATCATCAGGGCACTTTGAAACTGCCTAACTGGCAGTCCTTACCTCAGAAGGTTCTGAAACTTCCTCAGAACCAGCACCGGGGCTCATGCTACACTTCCCCCACGTTTGGTGAAGCTGCCATCTCAGGAACCCCAGAAATATTACAGATCTGGGAAGTTATGGATTATGCCATGAGCCTCAGGTTTATTCAGGCGGTGTTCTAGCTGCTAACAGCTGACTTTCCTTTGATCTTTACTAGGGAGCAAAGTGTCAAGACCTCCCGTGGATTCGTAGCCTGCCTGGCTGCACCTAGGCATCCTTTGGTTAATTAACATCTCCATGAGATCAGCTAAGTGTCACCTGGTTCCCAGAACCAAAAGGGGAATTGTGCCTTCCACAGGGAATATGTCCAAGCTAATTAACACCTTCCCCCAGGCTGTCACTTTGCTTAGGAACAGCTGGGGAATCTGTCTTAGCTGGGGGATATTACACATCAAATCTGGGTTCTATTGATCTGAGGCGCACTCGATGCAGGAATCGAGTGCGATCGTTCTTTTCTTCACGGGCGGTTCCAGGACGCGCCTGCGTCCCCGCAACCGTCCGTGACAGTCACCTGGACACTGGGTAAAGTAGGAAGCAATCTTGAAAGGGGGAATCTGCAGCTTTCTGTGAATTTAATTTGAATAGACCAGCTAAGTTGAATAGCTCCCAGATACCTGTACCTTGCGTATTTACCTAGCCTCCAGAAAAGAAACAGTTAATTAGATAATTACCCAACCAGTTGTCCCGAATAGTTTGATGTGCTGGAGGTGTTTGCATTGCTTTAAAGTCTGTATATGCAATTGGTCTAGAGCAGGCATGGGCAAACTTGGCCCTCCAGCTGTTAAGGAACTACAAGTCCCACAATGCATTGCAGGAGTCTGACAGCCACAGTCATGACGCATAAAGGCAAATGCATAGTGGGACTTGTAGTTCCTTAACAGCTGGAGGGCCAAGTTTGCCATTGCCTGGTCTAGAGTCTGGGAACAGGAACCTTTGAAATTTGCATATCACAGCAAGCTGGGATATTACAGAGGTCTTTGAAATCCGTGATATCATCTAAGGAAATTAGAATAATTCTGGATCTGAACATTGGATAACCTAAGGCTACGCACTTTCCTATAAAAATCAACTTGGAAGACTCAGAACTTGTATTTCTCAGGAGCTAACAACATGCTAGGGGTGCCCCGGCTTCTGGTCGGACTCTGCGTGCTCCCGCAAACAACGCTCTGATCTGTATGCTGGTAACAGTTTATCCCTGTTTTATTTTGTTTATAGCAAACTGACTTGTTGTGTGCCTTTGTACTGTTTACTTTGTTTTCTTGTAACTTTTTTACTTTGTTTTTGTAAATAACTTTTTTTATATATTATTCTCACTGCACTGTTCCACTTTTTTTGGGGAATATTAAAGCGTTATTTAAGAAGCTAGTCTTCTGGGTACTAAGCAGAGCTGTCCTAGAGAGAGACTGCAGTAGAAGTGTGTTACAAGTTCAGTGCCTGAATGTAATGCTGGGATTATGCCTTGCTACCATATGATTGCATTGGGTGTGTGGCGTTGTCGTATTCCGGCTTGAAGCTGACCCAAATACGAATACGCTGGACTGAGTGCAGGCCACTCGACAGCAGAGTGGGAATTGTTGAAGTGTCTAGCAGCTGCTAGTGGTGGCAGAGTGCAGTGTTGTTGAGGGCTGAAAGTCTTGTGTTAGCTTAAATAAGGATGCTTCCCTTCTCAATCTGGTCAAACCCCAGTCAGAGCTGTCTCTGCAGGCTTGCCGTAGGGCCAGTTCCTGAAACCATTCACTTACATTTTACCACGATTTTAATGCAAGTGAATGGGAACATTTTTCTGATGACCAGAAAGTGCTCAGAAAAGAGCTGAGGCCTCGTTCACATCTAAAAACGAAAACACAAATGGAAGCATTTTGCGTTTTTGTGCACTTTTTCTTTTTTGCGCCCCCTGGCGCTACATTGCTCGCTGCGTTTTAAAGGGCTTCACTAAATGCTTTTCCGCAGTCTTTGACCCAGAAAAGAATAAATGCAATGTATTTATTCTTAAAAACGCGAACGCAATCGCTGCACAAATCGATTTTGTGAGCATTTTGCGTTTTCCCTATACCTTCCATCATACCAAAAATGCCCCAAAAATGGTACAGGCTCCGCTTTGAGGACCGCAAAGCGGACACAATTAGCCGATATGAACATTCTCATAGAGATTCAATGCACAAGCCTTTTGTAGGCGATTTTAAAAAAACGCCTGCGCTTGAAAAAAAGAGCAAAAATGTCCTTAGTGTGAACGAGCCCTAATAGTGTGTCTCAGCCCTAGCCAGGATTATTTGCATCTCACTATGTGCAGTAGTAACAGCCCATAAACTATTGGCAGGGCCGGGCCGACACATAGGCTCAAGAGGCTGGAGCCTCTGGGCGGAGCTTACTGCAGACTGGGTGGGGCGCAAGGAGCAGGTCTGTGTTGTGCCTGGCTTGCCGCCCACCACCCCCGCTGTGTTTATGCTGTGTTCAGTCACCACTGCAGTGCGGGCTGGCTGCTGGGGAAGACGAGCGGAGCAGATCAATCAGCTGTCTGCTGCAGTGCTGCTCGCTGTCCCCAGCCTCTCGTGTGTGCATAGAGAGGAGAGCGCCCCTCCCCTCCTGTCTTCTCCTCTGTGACACTGGGGGGCGGGGCTGAGCACAGAGAAACCCGGGCAAATCAAGAATGGAGACGGAAGACAGGCAGCTATAAGGGGAAGGGGCGAGAGGCTCTGTAAGGAAGGGGGAGAAGTGTTCACAGCAGGACATGCAGAGATTCTGCTCACATGCAGAACACACTGCCTGTTAGGCCCCGTTCACACTTGCGGTTCTCTGCCAAACGGACCGGATGACCTGACCGGATCCGGACCGGATCCGGATCGGAACCGTACGGTTCTGATCCGAATCCGATCCGGTCAGTTTGCATCAGGTGTTCATCAGGATGCGATCCGGATCCGTTTGGCAAAAGATAGTAGAAAAGGAATAAAAATGTTGGGGTCTGGGAGGTCAGCAGAAGGTGGACCTGTGGAATCAGGCCCTCCGCTGTTTAGCACTCACCTCCACCTCCGACATACTGCCAACATCTCCAGCACGTTTAAAATCACTGCTGCTCCACTCCAAAATGCTTGCCCATGTGTCCCCATCCAAAATCGCCGCTACAATACGCATAGGAATTGGGGTAGAACAGCTGGATTTTTAGCCAGTGTGTTGTGCGCTCTCCGGTTCTCATTGGTTTGTATTGGCCGGATGGTGCAGTCCGGCTCGGCTCCGGATACGGCTGCCGGAGGATCCGGACCAAAAAATAGCGCATGTTGGGTCTTATGCCGGAGTCCGGATCCGGACGAAACGGACGCATGTGAACGGACGCATAGGCTTTCATTGCTATGCCGTGCGTCCGTTCCGTCCGTTCTGCAAGCGGTCCGGCTCCGGCACGGCGATTCCGGACGGCGACCGCTAATGTGAACTGGGCCTTACTGAGGCTGAATGGATCTATTTCCCTAATGCTGCTGCTGCTGCTGCTGCTGCTGCCGCCACGAGTGTACATGAGACACTCACAGCTGGGAGCCACCCCCTCCCCTCTCTCCTTCTTCTTCTCTGACACCTGAAGCTGCTGCATGATTATGTGGGGGTTGCTAGATAGATAACAGGAATAACTGCAGCATTATAGGCCAGAGCTGGGCTTCCTGGGTGAAAGGAGAGCACAGGGGGGAGTGACTATGAGCTGTGTGTCTGAGGATTCTGGCTTCTATGTCATCAACATGTCTCTTTCCCTCTCTCCCATTCCCTATCACTCTCCAGTCCTCCCTTCTCATTCTATATCTCCCCTTAACCTCCCCCCCCCCCCCCCTCCTGTCTCTAAATGTTCTACCCCTCTCTGCCTCTAGCCTATCTTTCCTCCCCTCAAATATCTCCCTCTCCAGATGCATCCCATCAATGCTTGCCTTTTAAAGTGGACCTGAACTCTTGCACACGACAAAAGGAAAATCTAGAGAAATGAACCCTGTATGTATTTAGAGAGCTAAGCTTGTAATTCCCCATTATCTGTGACTAATACAAAGTTGTAATTTGATCTATTCCCTGTGCCACCTGATTGCCATGGCAGATAAGGCATATAAGCTCATTTGAAAGCACATGATATTATCAATATGTCTGCTTCCGTGAAAGCAGGAAGTAGAAACAGTGCAGATTTATTGCAGGATTTGTATCAGATTTGTATTAGCTGCAGCAAAGAAAGGTTTTTCTTTAAAGGGTCTTATGCTGTTGCCTATCTTTTAGTGCAGAGAGGAAGTTCACGTCCGCTTTAAAGCGGTCATTACTGATACAATTCTCCAGACAATCAATCGTCCTGGACCACTAATGAAAGCTTACCGGTATATCCAATTCAAATAAATTGATGGAATTGATCCAAAAAACGTATAAATTCCACTAATGTGAGCAAATTGGATAGCAGCTTTCCTTCCATTAGTGGGCCCAAAAGATCGTTTCTGATCAATGTTATTATCAAATCAGATGATCGGTCGTCTGGAGAATTGTATAATTAATGGCCACTTTAAGTATTTATATAGTGCTGATGCCCTCCATAGCATGTTAGAGAGTACATAGCAATATTGCTGATTATCCTCAAAGCTTAAAATGTAATCCTACCACAGTCATAGTGTAATGTCCTACCATATTATTATTATGTATTTATATAGCACTGACATCTCCTGCAGCACATTACAGAGTACATAGTCATGTCACTGACAGTCCATGGAGGAACTCACAGTCTAATCCTACCATAGTCATAGTCTAATGTCCTACCATATTATCTATTATCTATATATATAAAATCGGATGTATGTATGTATGTATGTATGTGTGTATGTGCCGCGATCACGTGAAAACGGCTTGACCGATTTGAACGAAACTTGGTACACAGATCCCTTACTACCTGGGATGATATGTTCTGGGGGTCTCGCGGCCCCCCTGCACACCTGGGCGGAGCTACAAACAGCAAATCAGATTCCACCCATTCAAGTCAATGGAAAAAATGTAAAAGGCTGCCATTCTCACAGTAATCAAGCCAGAGTCCCCACACATGGCACAGTTGGTCACTTGGTGACCGAGGTTACAAATCCAGGAAAAGTGGGCGGAGCATACAACAGCCAATGAAATTTCAGCCGTTCATTTTAAATGGGAAAATGTAAACTGCAGCCATTCATAGACTGTTAATCACAGAGTTCTCAAACTTGACACAGTTGGTCACTGGGTGAATGTGATTAAGATTCAAGAAAATGGGTGGAGCCTACAACAGCCAATCAAAATTCACCTGTTCATTTTCAAGGGGAATATTTAAACTTTTGCTATTCTTACACTTTTAATGGCAGAGGCTTCAAACTTGCTACAGTTGGTCATTGGGTGACTGGGGTCCAAATTCACTAAAGGGGCGGGGCCACATACAGCCAATCAGATTTCCTTGGTGGATAAACTGCTTCCATTCACACATTTTTGATGCCTGGAACCTGACAGCTCACAAACTTGGTCATTGAGTGACTGTGTGTCAAGGTTACAAAAAGTGGGCGGAGCCAAAACAACTTTTACTGGGAAAATATAAACTGCAGCCATTCTTACACCGTTAATAGCAGGGTTCTCAAACTTTGCACAGTTGGTCATTGGGTGACAGATTAAGATTTTGGAAGGTGGGTGGAGCCTACAACAGGCAATAAAAATTCACCGTTTGATTTTCAAAGGGAATATTTAATCTGCTACCATTCTCTTATACTGGTAAAAGCAGATGCCTCAAACCTGGTACAGTTGGTCACTGGGTGACTAGGGTCCAAATTCAGGAAGGGGCGGAGCCACAAACAGCCAGATGTGTTTATTTTTCAATGGGAATATACAAAGTATTGATACCAAGGACCCCAAAGCTGATAAACTTGATTATTGAGTGACTGTATGTCAAGGTTAGAAAAAGTGGGCGGTGCCAACACCTTCATTTTTTACATGGCAGGGTTCCCAAACTTTACACAATTGGCCACTGGGTGACTGGGATGAATATTCAGAAATGTGGGTGGAGCCTACAACAGCCAATCAAAATGTACCTATTGATTTTCAAGGGGAATATTCACATTGCTACCATTCTTACACTGTTAATGGCAGAGGCCTCAAACCTGATACAGTCAGTCATTGGGTGACTGGGGTCCAAAAGGGTGGAGCCACAAACAGCCAATCAGATTTGTTAGATTGATTTCAGCCATTCTGTTATTGGCAGGGTTCTCAAACGTGACACAGTTGGCCACTGGGTGACTGGGACTAATATTCAGATAAGTGGGTGGAGCCTACAGCAGCCAATCAAAATTCACCTTTTGATTTTCAATGAGAATATTTACATTGCTGCCATTCATGCACTCTGAATGGCAGAGGCCTAACATCTGCTACAGTCAGTCACTGGGAGACTGGGGTTTAAATTCTGAAAAGGGAGTGGGCCAAAAACAGCCAATCAGATTTGTTTAATTTCAATGGCAAAATGCAGCTTATTGATGCCAAAGACCCCAAAGCTCATGAACTTGGTCATTAAGTGACTGTATGTCAAGATTAGAAATAGTGGGCGGAGCCAAAAAGAACTAACTTTTTACATGGGGAAATGTAAACTGCAGCTTTTCTTACACTGTTAATGGCAGGGTTCTCAAACTTCACAGTTGGTCACTGGGTGACTAGGATTAATATTCGGAAAAGTAGGTGGCGCCTAGAAGAGCCAATCAAAATTCACCTATTGATTTTCAAGGGGAATATTGAAACTGCAGCCATTCTCACACTGTTAATAGCAGAGGCTTCAAACCTGCTACAGTCGGTCGTTAAGTGTTTGGGGTTCAAATTCAGTAAAGGGGCGGAGCCAAAAACAGCCAGATTTCTTTGCTGGATAAACTGCTTCCATTAGCACAATTTTGATGCCAGGAACCCAAAAGCTCACAAACTTGGTCATTGAGTAGTGACTGTGTGTCAAGGTTACAAAAAGTGGGTGGAGTTAAAAACAGATTTTTCTGGGAAATTGTAAACTGCAGCCCTTCTTCACTGTTAATGGCAGGGTTCTCAAACTTAGCATAGCTGGTTACTGGGTGACTGGGATTAATATTCAGAAAAGTGGGTGGAGCCTAAAAATGCCAATCAAAAAATCACATGTCACTTTTCAAGGAGAATATTAAAATTGCTGCCATTCTTGCACTGTTAATGGCACAAGCCTCAAACCTGGTACAGTTGGTCATTGGGTCACTGGGGTTCAAATTCAGAAAAGGGGACAGAGCCACAAACAGTGAATCAGATTTGTTTCATTTCATGGGAAAATACAAATTATTGATGCCAAGGACCCCAAAACTCACAAACTTGGGCATTGATTAGTGACTTTGTGTCCAGGTTACAAAAAGTGGGCGGAGCCAAAAGCAAATTTCACTGGGAAAGTGTAAACTGCAGCCCTTCTTACACTGTTTATTTCAGGGTTTCCAATCTTTGCCCAGATGATCACTGAGTGACTGAGATTAATATTCAGGAAAGTGGGTGGAGCCTATAATGGCCAATCAAAATTCACCTGTTGATTTTCAAGTGGAATATTTAAATTGCTGCCATTTTTACACTGTTAATAGCAGATGCCTCAAACCTGCTACAGTTGGTCATTGGGTGACTGGGGTTCAAATGCTGGAGAGGGGTGGAGCCACAAACAGCCTATCTGATTTGTTTAATTTCTATGGGAATATACAAATTATTGATGCCAAGGACCCCAAAGCTCACAAACTTGGTCATTGAGTGTTTGTGTGTTAGGGTTAGAAAGTGGGCGGAGCCAACACCAGTCAAATACATACCCGGGCAATGCCGGGTCATCAGTGGGTGGAGACAAATACAAATTTCACTGGGAAAATGTAAACTGCAGCCATTCTGTTAATGGCAGGGTTTTTAAACTTTGCACAGTTGGTCACTGGGTGACTGGGATTAATATTCAGAAAAGTGGGTGGAGCCTACAAAAGTGAATCAAACATCACCTGTTGCTTTTCAAGGGGAATATTTAATTGCTACCATTCTTGCACTGTTACTGGCACAGGCCTCAAACCTGGTACAGTTGGTTATTGGGTGACTGGGGTTCAAATTCAAAAAAGGGGGTGGAGCCACACACAACCAATCAGATTTGTTTCATTTCAATGCAGATTATTGATACCAAAGACCGCAAAGCTCACAAACTTGGTCAGTGAGTAATTGTGTGTTAGGGTTAGAAAAAGTAGGCAGAGCCAACACCATCCAAATACATACCCGGGCAACGCCGGGCAATCAGCTAGTCTATATATATAAAATCGGATGTATGTATGTATGTATGTATGTGTGTATGTGCCGCGATCACGTGAAAACGGCTTGACCGATTTGAACGAAACTTGGTACACAGATCCCTTACTACCTGGGATGATATGTTCTGGGGGTCTCGCGGCCCCCCTGCACACCTGGGCGGAGCTACAAACAGCAAATCAGATTCCACCCATTCAAGTCAATGGAAAAAATGTAAAAGGCTGCCATTCTCACAGTAATCAAGCAAGAGTCCCCACACATGGCACAGTTGGTCACTTGGTGACCGAGGTTACAAATCCAGGAAAAGTGGGCGGAGCATACAACAGCCAATCAAATTTCAGCCGTTCATTTTAAATGGGAAAATGTAAACTGCAGCCATTCATAGACTGTTAATCACAGAGTTCTCAAACTTGACACAGTTGGTCACTGGGTGAATGTGATTAAGATTCAAGAAAATGGGTGGAGCCTACAACAGCCAATCAAAATTCACCTGTTCATTTTCAAGGGGAATATTTAAACTTTTGCTATTCTTACACTTTTAATGGCAGAGGCTTCAAACTTGCTACAGTTGGTCATTGGGTGACTGGGGTCCAAATTCACTAAAGGGGCGGGGCCACATACAGCCAATCAGATTTCCTTGGTGGATAAACTGCTTCCATTCACACATTTTTGATGCCTGGAACCTGACAGCTCACAAACTTGGTCATTGAGTGACTGTGTGTCAAGGTTACAAAAAGTGGGCGGAGCCAAAACAACTTTTACTGGGAAAATATAAACTGCAGCCATTCTTACACCGTTAATAGCAGGGTTCTCAAACTTTGCACAGTTGGTCATTGGGTGACAGATTAAGATTTTGGAAGGTGGGTGGAGCCTACAACAGGCAATAAAAATTCACCGTTTGATTTTCAAAGGGAATATTTAATCTGCTACCATTCTCTTATACTGGTAAAAGCAGATGCCTCAAACCTGGTACAGTTGGTCACTGGGTGACTAGGGTCCAAATTCAGGAAGGGGCGGAGCCACAAACAGCCAGATGTGTTTATTTTTCAATGGGAATATACAAAGTATTGATACCAAGGACCCCAAAGCTGATAAACTTGATTATTGAGTGACTGTATGTCAAGGTTAGAAAAAGTGGGCGGTGCCAACACCTTCATTTTTTACATGGCAGGGTTCCCAAACTTTACACAATTGGCCACTGGGTGACTGGGATGAATATTCAGAAATGTGGGTGGAGCCTACAACAGCCAATCAAAATGTACCTATTGATTTTCAAGGGGAATATTCACATTGCTACCATTCTTACACTGTTAGTGGCAGAGGCCTCAAACCTGATACAGTCAGTCATTGGGTGACTGGGGTCCAAAAGGGTGGAGCCACAAACAGCCAATCAGATTTGTTAGATTGATTTCAGCCATTCTGTTATTGGCAGGGTTCTCAAACGTGACACAGTTGGCCACTGGGTGACTGGGACTAATATTCAGATAAGTGGGTGGAGCCTACAGCAGCCAATCAAAATTCACCTTTTGATTTTCAATGGGAATATTTACATTGCTGCCATTCATGCACTCTGAATGGCAGAGGCCTAACATCTGCTACAGTCAGTCACTGGGAGACTGGGGTTTAAATTCTGAAAAGGGAGTGGGCCAAAAACAGCCAATCAGATTTGTTTAATTTCAATGGCAAAATGCAGCTTATTGATGCCAAAGACCCCAAAGCTCATGAACTTGGTCATTAAGTGACTGTATGTCAAGATTAGAAATAGTGGGCGGAGCCAAAAAGAACTAACTTTTTACATGGGGAAATGTAAACTGCAGCTTTTCTTACACTGTTAATGGCAGGGTTCTCAAACTTCACAGTTGGTCACTGGGTGACTAGGATTAATAGTCGGAAAAGTAGGTGGCGCCTAGAAGAGCCAATCAAAATTCACCTATTGATTTTCAAGGGGAATATTGAAACTGCAGCCATTCTCACACTGTTAATAGCAGAGGCTTCAAACCTGCTACAGTCGGTCGTTAAGTGTTTGGGGTTCAAATTCAGTAAAGGGGCGGAGCCAAAAACAGCCAGATTTCTTTGCTGGATAAACTGCTTCCATTAGCACAATTTTGATGCCAGGAACCCAAAAGCTCACAAACTTGGTCATTGAGTAGTGACTGTGTGTCAAGGTTACAAAAAGTGGGTGGAGTTAAAAACAGATTTTTCTGGGAAATTGTAAACTGCAGCCCTTCATCACTGTTAATGGCAGGGTTCTCAAACTTAGCATAGCTGGTTACTGGGTGACTGGGATTAATATTCAGAAAAGTGGGTGGAGCCTAAAAATGCCAATCAAAAAATCACATGTCACTTTTCAAGGAGAATATTAAAATTGCTGCCATTCTTGCACTGTTAATGGCACAAGCCTCAAACCTGGTACAGTTGGTCATTGGGTCACTGAAGTTCAAATTCAGAAAAGGGGACAGAGCCACAAACAGTGAATCAGATTTGTTTCATTTCATGGGAAAATACAAATTATTGATGCCAAGGACCCCAAAACTCACAAACTTGGGCATTGATTAGTGACTTTGTGTCCAGGTTACAAAAAGTGGGCGGAGCCAAAAACAAATTTCACTGGGAAAGTGTAAACTGCAGCCCTTCTTACACTGTTTATTTCAGGGTTTCCAATCTTTGCCCAGATGATCACTGAGTGACTGAGATTAATATTCAGGAAAGTGGGTGGAGCCTATAATGGCCAATCAAAATTCACCTGTTGATTTTCAAGTGGAATATTTAAATTGCTGCCATTTTTACACTGTTAATAGCAGATGCCTCAAACCTGCTACAGTTGGTCATTGGGTGACTGGGGTTCAAATGCTGGAGAGGGGTGGAGCCACAAACAGCCTATCTGATTTGTTTAATTTCTATGGGAATATACAAATTATTGATGCCAAGGACCCCAAAGCTCACAAACTTGGTCATTGAGTGTTTGTGTGTTAGGGTTAGAAAGTGGGCGGAGCCAACACCAGTCAAATACATACCCGGGCAATGCCGGGTCATCAGTGGGTGGAGACAAATACAAATTTCACTGGGAAAATGTAAACTGCAGCCATTCTGTTAATGGCAGGGTTTTTAAACTTTGCACAGTTGGTCACTGGGTGACTGGGATTAATATTCAGAAAAGTGGGTGGAGCCTACAAAAGTGAATCAAACATCACCTTTTGCTTTTCAAGGGGAATATTTAATTGCTACCATTCTTGCACTGTTACTGGCACAGGCCTCAAACCTGGTACAGTTGGTTATTGGGTGACTGGGGTTCAAATTCAAAAAAGGGGGTGGAGCCACACACAACCAATCAGATTTGTTTCATTTCAATGCAGATTATTGATACCAAAGACCGCAAAGCTCACAAACTTGGTCAGTGAGTAATTGTGTGTTAGGGTTAGAAAAAGTAGGCAGAGCCAACACCATCCAAATACATACCCGGGCAACGCCGGGCAATCAGCTAGTCTATATATATAATAGACTAAGTGCCTCAACCTTGGAGCAAGAAGAAGAAGTACTTTGCATGAGAAAATTTAAGGCCTCTTTTCCACGGACTGTTGAGCTGTGTGCTCAGCGAGCAGTTACCAGGCAGCAGCGAGCAGTTACCAGGCAGCAGCGAGCAGTTACCAGGCAGCAGCGAGCAGTTACCAGGCAGCAGCGAGCAGTTACCAGGCAGCAGCGAGCAGTTACCAGGCAGCAGCGAGCAGTTACCAGGCAGCAGCGAGCAGTTACCAGGCAGTAGTGAGCAGTTGTAAGAGTTTGAGAGGCATTTTACTGCCTATCAACTGTCCGTGGTAAAGAGGCCTACCCTAGCAAGTCTGGCTTTGCAAATCTGGCCTAATTGGCTATTCATGAGGCAATGCTAATGCAAATTTGCTTTTGCATGCTAAACTATGCAGGGTCAAAAAACCAATACCGCAAAGCGGTCGCCCTGCTACATGCCAGTGATGAGCGAAAATGCAAAAATTTGTTTCGACAAATTTTTACCGAATTTTCGCCTAATTTTGTTTTGACAAGCAAATTTTCCATCTAATTTTTTCACGTTAATTTTCGCCTAATGCCAGTCATTTTCGCGTTACTTGCGTATTATTGCTGACATTTTCCGCATAAGGGCATTAGCGTCCGCATTCAGAGAAGTTTCTTGCGCATCATTGCGGACATTTTTCCGTATAAACTTCCGCATAGACTGAATTTCCATGCGGATTATTGTGGACATTTTTCCGCATAAGGGCATAAGCATCCACATACAATGAATTTTCGATGCTGGTCAAAAACGCAAATATTTCTGAAGATTTTTGTGAAAATTCGCCAAAAACGAAAATGGGATTTTCGATGCGAAACTGCTACATGCTACATTAGCACTATCCAGGAGCGCCACAGGGAGGATTCCCAATGCCCCCTTTTTATACAACCGGGGGGACCGCGGGTCCCAGGCTCTCTCACTGCCTGGGAACCACAGCGGCATCCTGGAGGGGGAGGCTAGGTGGTGCAGGCGACCCCCCCCCAAGCGTGGCCAGTGCCGGGAGAGCCGTCTGCACCCACCTCCCAATATTAGAAACAGGCACTTACCTTAACGTCCATTGCGTTCTGCTACATGCGCATTAACTTGGGGGCACCACATGAGAAAGGAGTGAAGCATGGGTCACCCCAAGCTTTAGAGCTCAGGGCTGGCTCACATTCAACACTCCAGAGGGAAGGGGGGGGGGGGGGACAGGCGCAGACTACTCACTCCAGGGCTCACACCACCAGAGCAAGCCATCCACCACCTGCCTCCAAAGGATACAAACTGCAAAAAATGCTTTCCATGAGAAAATTAATGCGCATGTAGCAGAACGCAATGGACGTTAAGGTAAGTGCCTGTTTTTAATATTGGGAGGTGGGTGCGGACGGCTCTCCCTGGCGCTGGCCACACTTGGGGGGGGTCGGCTGCGCCACCCAGCCTCCCCCTCCGGGATGCCGCTGTGGTTCCCAGGCAGTGAGAGAGCCTGCGGTCCCCCCGGTTGTATAAAAAGGGGGGCATTGGGAATCCTCCCCGTGGCGCTCCTGGATAGTGCTAATGTAGCATGAACTTATTCCCGCAGGGCGACCGCTTTGCAGTATTGGTTTTTTGACCCTGCATAGTTTGGCATGCGAAAGCAAATGCATATTTGCATGAGCATTGCCTCATTAATAGCCAATTAGGCCAGATTTGGAAAGCCAGACTTGCTAGGGTTAAACTTGGTGTTTGAGCACGCATACATTTTCTAATGGAAAGCCTAAAGGTGGGTACACACATCAGATAAAAGTCTTTGGAAAATGAAAGATCACAGACCAATGTTACCCCCTTCCATGTAGTATGAGAGCCATACCTACACAGTCTATTCTATTGAGCTGAACTCCCCATCAGATAAAAAATTTTGCAAGATGCTGCACACAAAGATGCTGTACACATGCAACAGATCAGTATCTGCAAAAGATCTGTTCCTGCAAAAAATCAGTTTCTGCAAAATGCATTCATAGTCTATGATATCTGCAGATCTCATGCTGGGCATACACGGTATGTTTTCTACCATGTAATCGAGCCGCTGATGGCTCGATTGATAATTTCCGATGTGTCCGATACCCCGCCGGATCGATTCTGCGCTCGATACCGGCGGGCAGGACAAAAGAAGAAACGAGTGGAAAATAAGAAAGCGCTCGATTACACGGTAGAAAATGTACCATGTATGCCCAGCATAATACACACTTTGTTTGACGGACATTCATCTGCAGATCAGACAATCATCTGCAGATCCAAAGATCCATCCTGGTTGATCTGATCTGCAGATGATTGTCCGTTAAACAAGGTGTGTATGAGATCTGCAGATATAGACTATGAATGTATTTTGTAGGTACTGATCTTTTGCAGGAACTGATCTTTTGCAGATACTGATCTTTTGTGTCTGTACAGCATCTGTGTGTGCAGCATCTTGCAAAGATTTCTACCTGATGGGGCGTTCAGCTCAATAGAATAGACTGTGTAGGTATGGCTCTCATACTACATGAAGGGTGGTAAGATTGGTCTGTGATCTTTGATTTTCCAAAGACTTTTATCTGATGTGTGTACCCACCTTTATTCTTCTTGCTTCAAGGTTGAGGCACGTACTCTATTAGATAGATAGAAGATGCGGCGTATGCTACGACGCGGGTCGGCTAGTTATTATGTATTTATATAGCACTGACATCTCCTGCAGCACATTACAGAGTACATAGTCATGTCACTGACAGTCCATGGAGGAACTCACAGTCTAATCCTACCATAGTCATAGTCTAATGTCCTACCATATTATTATTATGTATTTATATAGCACTGACATCTCCTGCAGCACATTACAGAGTACATAGTCATGTCACTGACAGTCCATGGAGGAACTCACAGTCTAATCCTACCATAGTCATGGTCTAATGTCCTACCATATTATTATAATGTATTTATATAGCACTGACATCTTCTGCAGCACATTACATAGTACATAGTCATGTCACTGACTGTCTTTAGAGGAGCTCACAATCTACTCCTACCATAGGCATAGCCATATAATGTCCTATCATATTATTCTGTATTTATATAGCACTGACATCTTCTGCAGCACTTTACAGAGTACATAGTCATGTCACTGACTGTCCTCAGAGGAGCTCACACTCTAATCCTACCATAGTCATAGTCTAATGTCCTACCATATTATTATTATGTATTTATATAGCACTGACATCTTCTGCAGCACATTACAGACTACATAGTCATGTCACTGACTGTCCTCAGAGGAGCTCACTATCTAATCCTACCATAGTCATAGCCTAATGTCCTACCATACTATTATTATGTATTTATATAGCACTGACATCTTCTGCAGCACATTACATAGTACATAGTCATGTCACTGACTGTCCTCAGGGGAGCTCACAATCTACTCCTGCCATAGTCATAGCCATATAATGTCCTATCATATTATTATTATGTACTAGCTGATTGCCCGGCGTTGCCCGGGTATGTATTTGGATGGTGTTGGCTCTGCCTACTTTTTCTAACCCTAACACACAATTACTCACTGACCAAGTTTGTGAGCTTTGCGGTCTTTGGTATCAATAATCTGCATTGAAATGAAACAAATCTGATTGGTTGTGTGTGGCTCCACCCCCTTTTTTGAATTTGAACCCCAGTCACCCAATAACCAACTGTACCAGGTTTGAGGCCTGTGCCAGTAACAGTGCAAGAATGGTAGCAATTAAATATTCCCCTTGAAAAGCAAAAGGTGATGTTTGATTCACTTTTGTAGGCTCCACCCACTTTTCTGAATATTAATCCCAGTCACCCAGTGACCAACTGTGCAAAGTTTAAAAACCCTGCCATTAACAGAATGGCTGCAGTTTACATTTTCCCAGTGAAATTTGTATTTGTCTCCACCCACTGATGACCCGGCATTGCCCGGGTATGTATTTGACTGGTGTTGGCTCCGCCCACTTTCTAACCCTAACACACAAACACTCAATGACCAAGTTTGTGAGCTTTGGGGTCCTTGGCATCAATAATTTGTATATTCCCATAGAAATTAAACAAATCAGATAGGCTGTTTGTGGCTCCACCCCTCTCCAGCATTTGAACCCCAGTCACCCAATGACCAACTGTAGCAGGTTTGAGGCATCTGCTATTAACAGTGTAAAAATGGCAGCAATTTAAATATTCCACTTGAAAATCAACAGGTGAATTTTGATTGGCCATTATAGGCTCCACCCACTTTCCTGAATATTAATCTCAGTCACTCAGTGATCATCTGGGCAAAGATTGGAAACCCTGAAATAAACAGTGTAAGAAGGGCTGCAGTTTACACTTTCCCAGTGAAATTTGTTTTTGGCTCCGCCCACTTTTTGTAACCTGGACACAAAGTCACTAATCAATGCCCAAGTTTGTGAGTTTTGGGGTCCTTGGCATCAATAATTTGTATTTTCCCATGAAATGAAACAAATCTGATTCACTGTTTGTGGCTCTGTCCCCTTTTCTGAATTTGAACTTCAGTGACCCAATGACCAACTGTACCAGGTTTGAGGCTTGTGCCATTAACAGTGCAAGAATGGCAGCAATTTTAATATTCTCCTTGAAAAGTGACATGTGATTTTTTGATTGGCATTTTTAGGCTCCACCCACTTTTCTGAATATTAATCCCAGTCACCCAGTAACCAGCTATGCTAAGTTTGAGAACCCTGCCATTAACAGTGATGAAGGGCTGCAGTTTACAATTTCCCAGAAAAATCTGTTTTTAACTCCACCCACTTTTTGTAACCTTGACACACAGTCACTACTCAATGACCAAGTTTGTGAGCTTTTGGGTTCCTGGCATCAAAATTGTGCTAATGGAAGCAGTTTATCCAGCAAAGAAATCTGGCTGTTTTTGGCTCCGCCCCTTTACTGAATTTGAACCCCAAACACTTAACGACCGACTGTAGCAGGTTTGAAGCCTCTGCTATTAACAGTGTGAGAATGGCTGCAGTTTCAATATTCCCCTTGAAAATCAATAGGTGAATTTTGATTGGCTCTTCTAGGCGCCACCTACTTTTCCGAATATTAATCCTAGTCACCCAGTGACCAACTGTGAAGTTTGAGAACCCTGCCATTAACAGTGTAAGAAAAGCTGCAGTTTACATTTCCCCATGTAAAAAGTTAGTTCTTTTTGGCTCCGCCCACTATTTCTAATCTTGACATACAGTCACTTAATGACCAAGTTCATGAGCTTTGGGGTCTTTGGCATCAATAAGCTGCATTTTGCCATTGAAATTAAACAAATCTGATTGGCTGTTTTTGGCCCACTCCCTTTTCAGAATTTAAACCCCAGTCTCCCAGTGACTGACTGTAGCAGATGTTAGGCCTCTGCCATTCAGAGTGCATGAATGGCAGCAATGTAAATATTCCCATTGAAAATCAAAAGGTGAATTTTGATTGGCTGCTGTAGGCTCCACCCACTTATCTGAATATTAGTCCCAGTCACCCAGTGGCCAACTGTGTCACGTTTGAGAACCCTGCCAATAACAGAATGGCTGAAATCAATCTAACAAATCTGATTGGCTGTTTGTGGCTCCACCCTTTTGGACCCCAGTCACCCAATGACTGACTGTATCAGGTTTGAGGCCTCTGCCACTAACAGTGTAAGAATGGTAGCAATGTGAATATTCCCCTTGAAAATCAATAGGTACATTTTGATTGGCTGTTGTAGGCTCCACCCACATTTCTGAATATTCATCCCAGTCACCCAGTGGCCAATTGTGTAAAGTTTGGGAACCCTGCCATGTAAAAAATGAAGGTGTTGGCACCGCCCACTTTTTCTAACCTTGACATACAGTCACTCAATAATCAAGTTTATCAGCTTTGGGGTCCTTGGTATCAATACTTTGTATATTCCCATTGAAAAATAAACACATCTGGCTGTTTGTGGCTCCGCCCCTTCCTGAATTTGGACCCTAGTCACCCAGTGACCAACTGTACCAGGTTTGAGGCATCTGCTTTTACCAGTATAAGAGAATGGTAGCAGATTAAATATTCCCTTTGAAAATCAAACGGTGAATTTTTATTGCCCGTTGTAGGCTCCACCCACCTTCCAAAATCTTAATCTGTCACCCAATGACCAACTGTGCAAAGTTTGAGAACCCTGCTATTAACGGTGTAAGAATGGCTGCAGTTTATATTTTCCCAGTAAAAGTTGTTTTGGCTCCGCCCACTTTTTGTAACCTTGACACACAGTCACTCAATGACCAAGTTTGTGAGCTGTCAGGTTCCAGGCATCAAAAATGTGTGAATGGAAGCAGTTTATCCACCAAGGAAATCTGATTGGCTGTATGTGGCCCCGCCCCTTTAGTGAATTTGGACCCCAGTCACCCAATGACCAACTGTAGCAAGTTTGAAGCCTCTGCCATTAAAAGTGTAAGAATAGCAAAAGTTTAAATATTCCCCTTGAAAATGAACAGGTGAATTTTGATTGGCTGTTGTAGGCTCCACCCATTTTCTTGAATCTTAATCACATTCACCCAGTGACCAACTGTGTCAAGTTTGAGAACTCTGTGATTAACAGTCTATGAATGGCTGCAGTTTACATTTTCCCATTTAAAATGAACGGCTGAAATTTGATTGGCTGTTGTATGCTCCGCCCACTTTTCCTGGATTTGTAACCTTGGTCACCAAGTGACCAACTGTGCCATGTGTGGGGACTCTTGCTTGATTACTGTGAGAATGGCAGCCTTTTACATTTTTTCCATTGACTTGAATGGGTGGAATCTGATTTGCTGTTTGTAGCTCCGCCCAGGTGTGCAGGGGGGCCGCGAGACCCCCAGAACATATCATCCCAGGTAGTAAGGGATCTGTGTACCAAGTTTCGTTCAAATCGGTCAAGCCGTTTTCACGTGATCGCGGCACATACACACATACATACATACATACATACATCCGATTTTATATATATAGATTTATATAGCACTGACATCTCCTGCAGCACATTACAGAGTACATAGTCATGTCACTGACTGTCCTCAGGGGAGCTCACAATGTAATCCTACCATAGACATAGTCTAATGTCCTACCATATTATTATTATGTATTTATATAGCACACACTAGATCTTTAATCAACAGCTGAATTCATTATTCTCCTCCTTACCTCACCAGCTAGAAGTCATTACATGGTGTTCCTTTTCCCCCTTCCCCACAGCAACAGCACTCATCACTTTAGCTGTAGCCAAGAGATGTGTCTGCATAAGCTTGTTGTCACCCTGGGAATTGGATTCTGGTCCCTACAAGAGACAGTTATAGTTTGTGTGTATACTTTTAGACTCAGAGGGGGCAGTTAATAAAAGTGGGCCTTTGGTACTGAAAAATAGAAATCCAGCCCCGTACCATGGGCACCCCCCACACACACTACTTATGCTGCTGAACATGCAGTTCAGTCATCAGAGAGCCGCGCATGGGCTTTCTGCGGAGATGGCTGGGGGGGGGGGGGGGGGGGCACCTGGGCAGCTCAGCCTCTGTTGATGGTAGACCTTGTCCCGGCCCTGACTATTGGAATAAAGTGCAGTAATATAAATCAGATTATGTGTAGATATTGCAGAGTCTATAGGTAGCCTCAGTGATCTGGCTGCTCTGGGGGTGGATACAATGGAGGTGGGGAATCTATAAAGAAGGGTTTGTGGACCAGTGATGTAGCCCTCAATCCCTGATTCTTATTTGGTCCCAAAGACCCATACCTATGATGATCCAAGTCAGAGCAGAAAAAGTGACCTGGGGACCCCGAGTCAAAGTGTTTTGTTTGGGGGTGGGGCGATGGGTATTTTGTAACGATTATTGTAAGTTTAGTTGTGATTTTTCTGTCCTGCAAAAAATATGTTTACTACCTGTGGAAAGCCTAATAAAAACATTTTTGAAAAAAATAAGAAAGAGGGGTTTGTACAGAGCCTGCTCTACGCAGGGGCAAGAGGGGGCATCGCCCCCTCAAATAAATGTTGTGCCCCCTCAAGCAGGTGGGGTGGCAGAGGAGAGGGAGCGGTGTGCACAGCAGCGGGGAAGGGGGGATGTCCCCCCCCCTTCCCTCACCTGGAGCTCCCCTCTCCAGATATGAGCGACGGCAGAACACTTCCTCTTTTCCTAGCGTGGAAGAAAGATCTGTGCGCAACTACTCTGGTCTCGACTAGACCAGAGTAGTGGCACACAGACATCTCTCTCCCACACTGGGAAGAGAGGAAGTGTTCTGCTGCCGCCACCAGCCGCTCATATCTGGAGTGGGGAGCGAGAGATTGGGAGCCCCAGGTGAGGGAAGGGGGGGGGACATCCCCCCTTCCCCGCTGCTGTGCACACCGCTCCCTCTCCTCTCCGCTGCCACCCCACCTGAGGACATCTATACACCTGGCTATACTGGGGAGTCAGGACACAGTAAGTCCTGGCTACATATACTGGGGACACCTATAGACCTGACTACATATACTGGGGACAGCTATACCTCTGGCTACCTATACTGGGGACAGCTATACCCCTGGCTACCTATACTGGGGACAGCTATAGACCTGGCTACCTATACTGGGGACAGCTATAGACCTGGCTACCTATACTGGGGACAGCTATAGACCTGGCTACCTATACTGGGGACAGCTATAGACCTGGCTACCTATACTGGGGACACCTATAGACCTGGCTACCTATACTGGGGACAGCTATACACCTAACTACCTATAATGGGGATTGCTATACACCTAACTACCTATAATGGGGACAGCTATACACCTGGCTACCTATACTGGGGACAGCTATACACCTGGCTACATATACTGGGGACAGCTATACACCTGACTACCTATACTGGGGACAGCTATACACCTGACTACCTATACTGGGGACTGCAATACACCTGACTACCTATACTGGGGACAGCTATACACCTGACTACCTATACTGGGGACACCTATACAGCTGGCTAGCTATACTGGGGACACCTATACAGCTGGCTAGCTATATGCCTGGCTACCTATACTGGGGGTCACATATATCCCTGGTTACATATACTGGGGACACCTACACATCTGGCTACATGTACTGGGGACACTGGCTGTCTCTCATTACTTGCATTTACTGGGGAAACGCTGTCTCTTATGTGCCTTTACTGGGGAAACGCTGTCTCTTATGTGCCTTTTCTGGTGAAACGCTGTCTCTCATTACGTGCATTTACTGGTGAAGGGCTGTCTCAATACATGCATTTACTGGTGAAAGGCTGTATGTCATTACGTGCATTTACTGGTGAAACGCTGTCTGTCATTATGTGCATTTTTTGTATGTAACTACATTAGCTGGTATAACTACATTACATTTAGCCACGCCCACATGACGTCATGACCACGCACATTTTTTTCAGCCGAATTTCCTCATACATGATGCCCTCTACCCATTTTTGACTGCCCCCTCATATGTGCCTGTCTAGAACCGGCTCTGGGTTTGTATTGTATCTGTGAAACCCCCTATCAGGGGTCAGGCAGGAGAAGTCACCCCATCAGCGGTCGGCAGGAGGAGTCATTGCATTAAGAAAAAATTGGTATTCGCTCAATCAGGTTAATAACCATCATATGAGGAGCTCACAAGTCTGGTCAAATACACAGAGCAAAAAATGTAAAGGGACCTGGGCTCAAAACTCACAGATAGCCAGCAGCTAACACAACATTCCAAAATAACTGTGATTGTTGGTGCTACATGTCCAGCAGGCTTGCGGGTTAAGCCCCTCTGCCGAAATCAAGGCCAATCTCCTAGAGGAGTCCCTACACTAACTGTGGATGCAGCTGCACCACACACATACAATGGATGCATCCACGATTGGACACATCTTACATAGCTTAAAAAGCTTGAGAACAAACTTACCTGAGGTTGCCCAGAGGGCCATGAGCCCCTAACCTCTAATGGTTCAGTCTCACATCAGGGGGTGAGGGGGAACCAGCATATTCTCTCTGTGCCTCTGCATACAACAAACAATGCACAGCATGAACCGCTGAATTAGGCTAATAAGCATCATATGAGAAGCTCACAAGGCTGGGTAAATATACAGAGCAAAGTGTAACATGAAGTCTGTTCCCGGGCTTTTAATCCTATATCAGACATATGTCCAATCGTGGATACGCTCATTGTATGTGTAGAGTGCGGCTGTATCCACAGTTAGTGTAGGGACCCCTCTAGGTGATTAGCCCTGACACCGGAAGCGGGACTTAATTTACATTCCTGCTGGATATGTAGAAGCAAAAATCTTGTTTATTTCAGGTTGTTGTGGTGGCCGCAGTAATAGTCTACTCACTGCACTGCACACTTTACACTTTTGTGACATACGGATTTTATATATAGTGGCTGTGATATGTCAATTTATGAAGTTTGAAATAAGAGTTATGTTTCACATATACTACTTATTTGCATGTGGGACCTAAAACAACTGCAAGTGCGTGTTTGTTCAGGATTATTGGTTGTATTTTATTCTGTAGATTGAGGATTCATACTGTATTGCTTCCTTATTGCAGGATGTGGAGAACGCAAGCCAGATGTGATACAATTATCAATTATATACTGACATGTATATTATATAGCTTTAATCCTGCAAAAAAGGGATATAAAGATGTTTGAGGGCCCGTTTCCACTATAGCGAATTCGCATGCGTTTCCCGTATGCAAATTCGCATAGGCAATACAAGTGGATGGGACTATTTCCACTTGTAGTTAATGCAGAGGGGCTGCAGCACACAATAGGAAACAGTGACAGGGGCTCTTGGTTATGCTTTAACGCGCTTAAGCTCACCAACTGCGCCAAAGTGTCCCCAATCTGGTGAGTCCTACTCTACCATGCAAAATGCCAGTTTTTATAAGCAGTCTAGTGGGAACTAATCCAAAACCCAGAGTCAACTAAGTGGGAGAAAAAGAAATTAAAAACACCTCACCTTTCACTAGCTACCAAATGAACTCTCTGAACATGTGCTATGCACTAATTTATATGCTTAACTGTTCAGAGAGTTCATTTGGTAGCTAGTGAAAGGTGAGGTGTTTTTAATTTCTTTTTCTCCCATTTAGTTGACTCTGGGTTTTGGATTAGTTCCCACTAGACTGCTTATAAAAACTGGCATTTTGCATGGTAGAGTAGGACTCACCAGATTGGGGACACTTTGGCGCAGTTGGTGAGCTTAAGCGCGTTAAAGCATAACCAAGAGCCCCTGTCACTGTTTCCTATTGTGTGCTGCAGCCCCTCTGCATTAATTATATATTTTATGTGGAGATTGGGGATCTCCATTGCTGCTTGCATACTTTGCAAAAATATTGCATTAAATTTTGGTTTGTGCTGCTCACCCCTTGGTATTGGTTTATTTCCACTTGTAGGATTTCTTAGCATTTTTCTGTGCAGAACAAATCTGCATGGCAGAGCCATCAGAATTCGCACACCGCTATGCGATTTGCATACAATGTATTTAACCTCTTAAGGACCTCAGTGTTAAACCCCCCTAAAGACCAGGCCATTTTGCATTAAATTGGTAACTGCGGCTTTAAGGCCAAGCTGCAGGGCCACTCGACAGCACACAAGTGATTTCCCCCCCCCCTTTTCTCCACCAACAGAGCTTTCTGTTGGTGGGGTCTGATCGCCCCCCCCCAATGTTTGTTTGTGTGTGTTTTTTTAAATACAAATAAGTGTTTTCCTTTTTACTACTGTAACCCCCCTCCCTCCCTCCCCCCGCCAGCCAATCCCCGTGATCAGCTGTCATAGGCTACAGCCGTCCTGGGGCTGCCACCGCGGCCACGCCCATCAGCGTAATGCAGTCAGCCATGGTAGTTAATAGGAAATTCGCATGCGGTTTTGGTATGCAAATTTCCATACGATTTCGCATAGAATCAATGGAAAAGCACACAGGCACTGCCATGGTTAAATTCGCATATATAGTAATCCATGCAAAATCGTATGTAAATTCCGCAACGAATCCACAACGCACAAGTGAAAACGTTATAATTTAACGTTATAATTTAAGTAGGCCTCAGTTACTTGGCCTGAGTTTTATGGAAAAGGCTTGTCCGCAGTGTAGGCCTTTAAAATAGATAGAGGTTTGGTGATGCAGGCAGAGGCATCTCAGGGTCTGCGTGTAGCAGAAGATACACGCAGATACTGAGAACATGTTCCTAAGAGAAGGCCATCGGTTTACTCTGACCTCCATTTACAGGACAGGAACAGTAAACATTGGCCATATTTACAAAACATCCACATGCCTGCATCTGGGTCAAGTGCCTCATCGATTATTAATCGAGTAGGCGGGTATGATGACACCACGAGTGGGTCCACCAATAAACTGGTCTAGGGGGTGGCGAAGGTGATGTCATATTTAACTCTTTCCTAGTCGCTATTAAAGGTTGAGGGAGCTATGAGGGCTCACTTCTGCTCTCTCTGATTCCTGCTATGCTTCAATACTGACTGGAACCCAATTAGTTCTCTAAGTATGTTCTTCCTTTATGTAATCTGATATAATGTATGCTGTACATAGTTAGTCTAGATGTAACATAGAGTAGATACGAGAAGACCTGGGTCTCGTTCAGTAGGAAGAGACTCAAGCAGCTGCAACGCAACATGGAAGTCTGCTTTGCCAGGAGATGAATGTATCTATCTGTATTCCTGTTTCCTGAATAAATAACGTAAACATTGGAAAAAGCCTGAGAAAGTCTATATCCTGTTGGCGGTGTGGAGAGTCAAGTGATCTCACAGTCTGTGAGACGATGGTGTCGAAGCAAGGTGATAAGAACAGTTTATTACAGTTGGTGCCGTGAAAACCCTAGGCCAATCCCAGGTCGTTGATTGGTGATCCAGGTGGGCACAAGAGTCAGTCTAATTGAGACTTCTCGAAGCAGCGACTTACATCTCTGTGAAGCAAGCACAAGAGAACAGGAGAAGCTCAGTGCGGACTACGGAGGCCAGAGACGAGAAGTGCAAAGCTTATCAAGCAGAGATAAGCTCTGTGCGGAGTGAGTCGGGAAAATCCCAGTGGCAGGGTCGATGTGGGCGCCCTAATTGGAGTGGACGTACGCCACACATAGGGGAAGGCAGTCCAAGAGAATGGGTTTGGCCAGATCCCATTAGGACCTTCAGCGCATCCGACGCCTGTGAGGAAAACTGAGCCAAGATTGCTGGGAGACTCAGTGCTCGTTTCTGGTACAGAGGCCACACACCGCAAGAGATTTGGATAAGGCAAGTATAGTGTTTCATTTGTTTAATTCTAATGCAAGTGTTGGTATTACATGTTGACAGTTTGTTCCAGCAGTGTTTTCTCTCTAAATTTTCTCTCTAAATTTTGCGTGCAGTTTCAGGTTTTTTTTTCTTTCTCCTTTGTCTTTCTCCCGTGTATGAGTCTGGGAGGTTTGCCAGATATGGGAGTCCCCCGCAGGAGAGATAAGGGGGGGCTGAGGCTTTCGAGTAGTAGAGGGGGGGAGAGGAGAAGGAGAGAGAGGGAAGTGAGAGGAGACTGGTAGTGAGGAATGGGAAAGAGAGAGACAGCTGTGAGGTTTTAGTAGGAGTTAATGCATGTGTTAGCTGTTGGAAGTATGTTTCTTTTTTTTTTCCTTCTCGGGGAGCTATACAGATGCACGCAGCCACGGACCTGGGTCGCTTTGAAGGTATGCAACAGTTAGAGTGACAGCTGAGATAGTGGGTGGTGCTACTGTATGGGGCTCGGACGTAGTTTTTTTCTTTTTTTTTGTCAGCAGGGGTGTTCGGGAGATGTTCTGCTGGGTAGAGTCTGTGGTTCGTAGATAGGAGACTCCACGGTGGAATTTCTGGTATTTCTCTTTTGGGATGTTTTTCCATCCGAGAGTGTGTAGAGCGGTATGCCAAGCTTGGGGAAGAGCTTTTTCTGCTGAAATGTTTAGTGTGCATATACATTGTATGTATGTTCTAACTGGTTCTTTTTTGCATCCAATGTGTATAGGATTAAGCGGTTGCTACGGGAGATTGATAGCAGCCATTTTGGCTGGCATGCCATGACTCAACATGGCGTCGGGTTTCTGAGAAAGCCACTCCCATCTGCATGATGTATCAGGAGGGGAGGGGGCGGGAAGCGCCCACTGATAGGCACGCCCCGATGGCAGGGGGGAGGATGTGCTGGGGGGGATCCCGGGTCCCACGTCACAGCTGGGCACAAGGCGCCGTGCACGGAAGCAGCTGGTGGGAGGGGGGTCCTGAGTGGGGACAGTAGAGAGATTCTACTGGGTTTTTTGGCTTCCAGATGATTTCCTCAGAAGAAGTCTGGACACAGGGAGTGTCCGCATACGGGAGCCAAGCAAGTTGCAGGCTCATAAATAGGAAGTGTTTCCCAGCTAGGAAAACACGTATAAGTCAGATAGTCCCCAGGGAGTGATTTGCGAGTGCTGCGCAGATCAGGGAAGTATCTGTACTGGGTTGCTTATGGGATTATTCCTGTAAGGGAGGCACCTTGATGGGTGGTGCAGCATGAGTTCCCAATAGAGAAGGGGGGGCAGCGCATCAGGGGGGGTGCCGGAGTTGGAAAAAAGGGAGTTGACCAATCCGGGTTTCCGGTTTTTGTAGTGGACAGGGCCAGAGCTGGACTGAGAGGTCTATGCTGGGCTGGGGCTGTTTTTTTTGTTTGTGCGTTTTTTTTCGTCCACTGATTGGTCAAATATGTTTTTTCCAGCTCTTATCAATTGTAGCACAAAGAACAAGGACTGACGGCAGTTCATGGGGCATTATACAGATGATAGAATTGCCATTTACAGAGTGACAGTGTATCAGTACGGTGTTTGCCAGGTGACTACCTACCAAGTGGGCAGTCAGGGATCTGCATACAGGCATGTGACGCTGGTATGCTTAGCCCTGCACCCTGTGTAGTTTAAGTGCAAAGTGCTCCTTCCTACAGGGAGGCAGCAATTTTTTTTTGGTAGTTTAGGTGGTGGCACGGCAAACATTGATCAGAGGGTACAACACACAGAACTTCTAGCAGAGCTGGTATCGCGATGAAGTTCTAGATAAGTAAATGCGATAATGAGTAAGAGCATTGCAGGCTCACCTGCAAAGCAGCATCAGGTGTGGCATCCGGAATCTGTGCATGCGACGGCCGCGCATGGACAGATAAGGGGGGATGTGGAGTGAGCTGCAATGAGGTGAGTGCATTCCAAAGGTGAAGCGAGCTTCCAAAGGTGAAGTCCGCGGGAGCATAATTTAAACAGGTAAGTACTGAGGATAGTACTGAGGTAGGGGGGTGAAGTTTAACTCCAATCTACCAAAAAGAGTAAACAGAGTTCATGAGAACCATAAAGCAACGAGATCAATTCCGATATATATTGATCAATTTAAAGTGTACAGAGTACAAGCCGCAGGGCGAATCCCAAATCATTAATAAGAATTGATTTGTTTGTATTTCGATTTCAGGTGTTTGGCAATATGGAATTGAGACAGCTGCAGTGCTGGCAGCAAAGCTGGAGATGTCAGTCGGATAAGCGAAAGGTTCCAGATGCCAATCTAAGCTTGGAGAACAGCGAGATTCCTGAGATTGGAAAGAGACTAAAAAGCGAGATTCCTGAAATTGGAGAGAGACTAAAACACGAGATTTCGGAGATCGGAAAGAGACTAACAAAACTGTCTGAGCAAAGCATAATGCAAAGTGCTAATGCTTTTCTTTCCCAAGGTGGTGCTTTTATAGTGAAGAGTACCGTGCTGATAGTGATCCTAGGTTGCCATTCCGTCCTAGGAGAACGAAGAGAGGACATTCTCATGTATAATAAGGGGTTAATGAGAATGCAAGGCCCAAACATGTTGATGTTGGGGGACAAAGGTGCTGATCCTTTCACACCTCCCTCTGATTGGCACAGATGGACCAAGCAGGGATGGAGGGAAAGAGCACTTGTGCCAGGAGAAAGCAAATTTCATGGCACAATGTGGGTGAAAGGTCTGAAGGGTCAGGTGTGCGGGCAGTGGGAATTGAATGGCAGTGTAAATCTGCTATTTAATGTCACACTCCCAGAATCGATGCACCGATCCAAAGGTTTGTTAAAAGGTACATTGCAGTACAATGGGTACATGCAAGAGGTGGAGTGTGTGATTCAGAGGTACCTTGTCTTGGTTATGCAGAGTGAGATGGTTCCAGGTTGGAGAGGAACGAGCAGGAGGCGTCAATTCTCTTACCAGAGAGACGCAGGGGACAACATCACACTCTGGAGCTACCAACAGAGAGTGCCTCTGAAACCACGATACACACGTAAAGGCTGGAAAGCCGAGGGTTTGTGGTTCTCGAAACAAGAAGTAAAAATCGAGATAAAGCCACATCGCCAGGTGACAAAGAGGGTGGGGAGAGCGGTCCCGGGGGAGGGAAAGCCCACACAGGGAACCCCATTCACACCACACGGGTCACAACAGGGGACGATGTTACACAGTCCATATGCAGCAGCTTATCCTCATGATAATTGGGTAAGTGAAGAGGTACTCTTAATCGAACGATTGCAGAGAGTACAGTCTTCCCGACCTCAGGTACATAGTGTGCCTCAGGACATAAGGGGGGAAGAGGTCCAATCAGGACAGCTGGGGACATATTTTGTCAGCGAGAGATTGGACAAGGGGAGGTATATTACTTTTCCTGGAGAAGGATCTTTTGCATGGCAGCTTCGAGATGTTTGGGTGAACAAAGGGAAACGGTGCAAGATTTCTTTAGGCACCGCCACTTCCTTAGTTCCCACCTCAACCCGGGTCTCACACCAGGACCGGAGAGGTCAACCTTTTTTGGTGCTAGACGGGGAGGTGAAGCAAGTAGAGTTGTCCTCATGCAGGCAATTCTTGCAGAAGTACCTGCGTTGGCCGTGGCAAGTCAAATTTAGTGAAGAAGCCTGCAGGCTCAATAACGCAGAATGCGAGGCTACCATTCAAAAGATCCACCCTGAAGCCAAACCAATAGTTCCGGTGGCTGAAGGAAGGGTTTGGTTTTTTAACATAAGGTCTAATGATACATTCAAGGTATATTCTCATAATTGTTCCGATAAGGGGGAGTTTCCAAGGGGAACACATGGTGGGAGCGGAGATCCCATATGGATCCTGTCATCCACGTTGGATGACGTTGTTTCTCAAATTGTTAAGAGAACTCTAAAGTGCAAAGTTTCACGGGTAGTTCCCGTCCTGAAAGAGAACACGACATGGGACAAAGGGGAACAGGGTTTGATCCCAGACGACCACATTTGGTTACAAAGGTTAAACAAACAGTACACTAAGGTAGAGGTAAGATTTCACCATGATACAGGTGATCTTAACGAGGTAGAACACAAAAATGAGCAGGTGAGTGCCAGTCTGACCTGGTGGACAAAGGTTCCGGTGATGTTCCAGGGACACTCGGACTGGGCCTCTGCAGTTCCAAAGTTCTTCCTACACCCACTGGTCGTCTGGATGGGGATGACAACGTTAGGCATCATTATCCAGGTGAGGTTGCGTGTTAAAAGTACGTAAAACAAATTAACCTGGTCCAGAGATTGGTGCCTCATAAACAATCTCCGGAACCAATAGTTTAAATTAAGGGATATACAGGGTTACGGGTATAGGTTTAGTAGTACCTAGGAGCTGATTGTATAAAGGCGCTCTTTTAGAAGGCACCTGGCACTGCTCCGTTTTGTAACAACCAAACGAGTTTCACTTTTCTGTGGTCATGCAAGTTTGTGAGTGATACGCAAGTGACGCAAATGCTGAGCATGTGGTGTTGAGGGACTTAGAAGTAGGGCTTCCCCAGAGAGCCTGGTTACAGGAAGACCAAGAGGTCTTGCTCTCTCTCTTCCAGGAGTAACCGCCTAGAGCAGAGAAGTTGTGTGAGCACGAACATCGAAAAGTGAAACATAAAAGAAACCAGGTACTGGGAGGTTCAGACACTGGGATCTGCGGGTCAAGCCGTTTTAGGGGGGATTGTTATAATTTAAGTAGGCCTCAGTTACTTGGCCTGAGTTTTATGGAAAAGGCTTGTCCGCAGTGTAGGCCTTTAAAATAGATAGAGGTTTGGTGATGCAGGCAGAGGCATCTCAGGGTCTGCGTGTAGCAGAAGATACACGCAGATACTGAGAACATGTTCCTAAGAGAAGGCCATCGGTTTACTCTGACCTCCATTTACAGGACAGGAACAGTAAACATTGGCCATATTTACAAAACATCCACATGCCTGCATCTGGGTCAAGTGCCTCATCGATTATTAATCGAGTAGGCGGGTATGATGACACCACGAGTGGGTCCACCAATAAACTGGTCTAGGGGGTGGCGAAGGTGATGTCATATTTAACTCTTTCCTAGTCGCTATTAAAGGTTGAGGGAGCTATGAGGGCTCACTTCTGCTCTCTCTGATTCCTGCTATGCTTCAATACTGACTGGAACCCAATTAGTTCTCTAAGTATGTTCTTCCTTTATGTAATCTGATATAATGTATGCTGTACATAGTTAGTCTAGATGTAACATAGAGTAGATACGAGAAGACCTGGGTCTCGTTCAGTAGGAAGAGACTCAAGCAGCTGCAACGCAACATGGAAGTCTGCTTTGCCAGGAGATGAATGTATCTATCTGTATTCCTGTTTCCTGAATAAATAACGTAAACATTGGAAAAAGCCTGAGAAAGTCTATATCCTGTTGGCGGTGTGGAGAGTCAAGTGATCTCACAGTCTGTGAGACGATGGTGTCGAAGCAAGGTGATAAGAACAGTTTATTACAGGCTACAGCCGTCCTGGGGCTGCCACCGCGGCCACGCCCATCAGCGTAATGCAGTCAGCCATGGTAGTTAATAGGAAATTCGCATGCGGTTTTGGTATGCAAATTTCCATACGATTTCGCATAGAATCAATGGAAAAGCACACAGGCACTGCCATGGTTAAATTCGCATATATAGTAATCCATGCAAAATCGTATGTAAATTCCGCAACGAATCCACAACGCACAAGTGAAAACGGGTCCTCACTTAAAATCTTGAATGTAAACTCCTGTGTTGGCCACAATCCCTCCTCCCCGCAGCCAGTCTGGCTCAGCCATCACTATGAATTTACATGCTAATATCTCAGCTGATCCACATTTTATCCAGCCTGGAATTAGAACAATCACAATCATTGGCTTCTGCATTTGACTGTTCCTGTTCTAAGCTGCAAAAAAATTAGCATTGGCTATCATTCATAAAGCATTATCGCATGCTGTAATGCAGAAAACAGCACTGACTTGACCGAGCACTTAGCAAAATGTCAATTCATGAAAGCTGTTACTGCATGAAAAGCTGACATTCCTGAGCAGTGAGGTAAATTACCACCTTGTGCAGTGAACTCTTCCAGCACATGGCAGTAAATAAATGTCAATTCATAAAGATTAGAGCAGGCGGTATTGACACGGAGAATACAGTCTACTTTGAAGAGGTAATAAACATGCGGACAAGAGCAAAGTTAATGGAAACAGATCTCCCAGGCAGCAGCAGTGAGAGCAGAACAAACAAGGCTTCCCTGAATACCCCAGGCTGTGTTTTTAACCTCTTGGGTACCTGTTTTCAAATATATTTCACATCAGAAAGCCTGGCATGTGTAAAGTTTCTTGAAGTTTTTCTAAGCTGTGGCAATTAGAAAGATTGTTTAGAAAGACTGGTACTTATCAGTTAGCCGGGCGCATCCGGCAGGTGGCGACAAAACTCCACCAGAATTACATCTTTCCCTACTATCCATGGCGGCCTGGAGGGGGAATAGTAATTAGCGCCACCTGCCGGATGCGCCCGGCTAACCGATAAGTACCGAAAGACTAATAGACAGATTAAGGCCCAGTGCACACCGAGCGGATTTGGATGCGACCCGCCGGCCGCATCCGCCTGTTAATCCGCTTGGGTAATGTATTTCAATGGGCTGGTGCACACCAGAGCGGTAGGCGTTTTGCAGAAATGCATACTCCCGGGCTGCAGCATTTTTGGGATTTTGGAGGCGTTCCTCCAATGTTAAGTATAGAAAAAACGCAAAACGCTCTGAAAACGCCAGATCAAAGCGGTTTTCCAGGTGTTTTTGTTACAGTAGCTGTTCAGTAACAGCTTTAATGTAACAATCTCTGTAATCTGCTACACAAAAAAAACACTACACAAAACGCTTCATAATAATAATAAGAAAAAAGGCTTAAAAAACAGCTAGCGTTTTGTGGATCTGCTAGCAGTTTTTGGTGTGCACTAGGCCTGAGAGAAGATTCAGGGCAAGCAGAGGCTGTAAAAAAATAAAAATAAAAAAAAAGCACATCTAAAGGGAAGTTGGGGATGCCTCTTTTATTGTAATGCTGTCTCTGCATGGAGAACAGGAATGTAACAATGTTGTAACATTATGTTACCGACAGCTGGGCTCCGGGAAAATACTGCATTTCTATCGCAGCTGTGAAAAGGTTTATGAATTAGCACACCGAAGTCTAAAATACCAAATATAGTATTTTGCCGCCCAGATTTTTTCCCCACACATGCTTTTATGAATGATAGCCATAGTCTCAAAATTATTAGCATTTATTGACCTTCTCTTATTACTGCATAGTAATGATGTAGATTTGTGTTAGGGCCCATTCACATGAGCAGTTGATAGGCAGTGAAAAGCCTGTCGAACTTTCACAACTGTCCTCTGCTGCTTGGTAATTGCTTGGTGAGCACACAGTTCAACTGCCCATGTGAAAGGGCTCTTAGGTCTCTTTTCCACAGACAATTGATAGGCAGTGAAAAGCCTCTCAAACTCTCACAACTGCTTGCTGCTGCCTGGTAGTTACTCACTGCTGCCTGGCAACTACTCATTGCTGCCTGGCAACTACTCCCTGCCAGTGCTGCTCAACAGGATTCCGGATATCCGAGTAGACCCGGATATCTGAACTTTTTAGGCCTATCCGATCGGATTCGGATACCTGGTCCAAAATCCAGATAGCCATCTGCGGATAGTTAGTCGCATTGTCGGATATCCGCGGATATCCGGATCCGGGAACTGTTACCATGGAGATGACATCCATGACGTCATTCAGCCAATCAGAGTGCTCCCAGCCTAAGGAAGCAATCACAGAGGGGAACCTTGGCCAGTCCCTCCTGTATATAAGGAGGGGGCCATGATGAGAATCTCGTCCTTGCTTTGTGACTGCCACTGAGAGAGATACTCCAGTGTGTTTGGCTGAAGCAAGTGCATTATCTGAGTGATAAACCCAGCGTTTTAACACTTTAACACTTTTAACACACTGTGTTGCTGTGTGTGCACACAGTTCAGGCTCCTTGGTGCTGGCTGGCCTGCTATTAGCCTTAGTAGTTAGGTAGTTAGTATTACTGTGATATATTGTGTAGCTGCAGTGCTATTAGTTGTTAGAGAGTGAGAGTAGTACTACTACTGTGTTAGCTGCTAGCCTGCTACAACTACAGATTATTGCAGTGCTGCAGCTACTGTGCTGCTGACTGAGCAGTGTCAGTGTTTGTTGTTGTACTCTGCTCCTTTCTGTCACTCCGTGGCCGTGCTGATTCACAGTCCAAGCCCGCTAATAAAGTACAAGTACCCCACGCATCATCTGACTGTGACATCATCACATATCTGGTACTATGTCTGGCACTGGCAGCAGGGGGAGGGGCAGCAAGGCCAAGAGGAGAGGGAGCAACATTGCGGCCTCCGGCAGTCTCCATTCTACCGCTACCCACTGGCCGTCCAGCTGTTAGGGGGAGTCATGCTGCAGAGACGCAGCAGTGTGTTGCGGACATTTTCAAGCAGGGTCAGCGGCGCAAATTGGAGGAGAAAGACGCCGCGTCTGTGATGCAGCAGATGGCGTATGACGACGAGCAGGCCAGTGAGGCCACCACCAGCCCTAGAGAAAACATTCTCAGCAAAGTTGGCTTTGCGGAAGAGTCTGAGATGCTGACAGTATTTGTTGGGGGGGGGACCCGTCCATGATGTGTCAGCAGAAGAGGAGTTTGAGGCGGGCTCATCATCCCAGCAGTTGTTTGAGGAGGGGGAGTTTGATGATGAGGTGAAGGACCCGGACTACCAGCGACCGGAGGGTGATGTCAGCTCTGACTCTGAGGAGGAGGATTCAGTGGGTCTGGCATAGAGTTGAGCCGAAATTTTTGTAATTTCGCGTTACTATAATTACGCATGCAAAATTTGCTATTACGATGCGAAATTATGGTAGCGTAATTGCCATTAAAATCGTAATTGAAAATACCGTAAGCGTAATTTTCAACGCGTAATTTCGCGTTTCGTTCATAACGTAATTTCGCATTAAACCATACCGTAATTTTGCGTTAAACCATAACACTCCCGTATAATATAAAAAAGCCGCCGACTTTAAAGGGTGAATAGCAAAGCCCCCTTAAATGCTAAGAGCCTCAAATTTGGAGAATATATTAAGGAGATCAGAAGGAATAAGAGGGAAAACATTTTTTTCAAAAAAACCTTATAGTTTTTCAGAAAATCGATTTTAAAGTTTCAAAGGAAAAATGTATACATTTAAAAACCCGCCGACTTTAACGGTTAATAGCAAAGCCTGCTTAAAATTTAGGAACACCAAATTCCCAGGGTATATTAAGGGGATCAGTGGGAATAAGAGGAATTTTTTTTTTTTCAAAAAGGCCTTATAGTTTTTGAGACAACCGATTTTTAAGTTTCAAGGGGAAAAATGTCTTTCAAATGCGGAAAATGTCAGGTTTTTTTGCACAGGTAACAATAGTGTATTATTTTCATAGATTCCCCCAAGTGGGAAGAGTTTTACTTACTTCGTTCTGAGTGTGGGAAATATAAAAAAAAAAACGACGTAGGGTCCCCCCTCCCAGACCTCTTTAACCCCTTGTCCCCCATGCAGGCTGGTATAGCCAGAATGCGGAGCACCGGCCGCGTGGGGCTCCGCACCCTGACTATACCAGCCCGCATGGTCCATGGATTGGGGGGTCTCGGAAGGGGAGGGGCAGCCAAGCTTTCCCCTCCCCCTCCGAGCCCTTGTCCAATCCAAGGACAAGGGGCTCTTCTCCACCTCCGATGGGCGGTGGAGGTGGAGGCCGCGATTTCCTGGGGGGGGGGGGGGGGTTTCATGGTGGGATCTGGGAGTCCCCTTCAAAAAGGGGTCCCCCAGATGCCCACCCACCCTCCCAGGAGAAATGAGTATAGGGGTACTTGTACCCCTTACCCATTTCCTTTAAGAGTTAAAAGTAAATAAACACACAAACACTTAGAAAAAGTATTTTAATTGAACAAAAAACATAACCACGAAAAAAAGTCCTTTAATATTCTTAATTAACCATTAATACTTACCTGTCCCTTTAAATAAATGATCCCTCGCAATAGCCTCGGAAATGTTCTATCAGTTACAATGTAACAAAGTTATTACAATGTAACAACTTTGTTACATTGTAACTACGCCGCACCCGACGTCACTCGCCGCTCAGCCGCCGCATACACTTACGTGTCCTTGCAGGACGCTAAGTCCCCGCCGGCTCCCGCTGTCCACCCCGCCCACATCTGTCACCCACATGTGGGTGACATGTGGGAGAGGCGGGGAGGGCAGCGGGACTTAGCGTCCTGCACGGACCCAACAGAGCTCTGAGCTATATAGCTCAGAGCTCTCTAAGCGTCTTTGAATTTGGGCTCCAAGGAGCCCCATTGGTCCTTGGCAGACCAATGGGGTTCCTTCAAATCAGAAGGATCGGGTCCGTGCAGGACGCTAAGTCCCGCCGGCTCCCGCTGCCCGCCTCGCTTCTCCCACATGTCACCCACATGTGGGTGACATGTGGGTGACAGATGTGGGCGGGGTGGACAGCGGGAGCCGGCGGGGACTTAGCGTCCTGCAAGGACACGTAAGTGTATGCGGCGGCTGAGCGGCGAGTGACGTCGGGTGCGGCGTAGTTACAATGTAACAAAGTTGTTACATTGTAATAACTTTGTTACATTGTAACTGATAGAACATTTCCGAGGCTATTGCGAGGGATCATTTATTTAAAGGGACAGGTAAGTATTAATGGTTAATTAAGAATATTAAAGGACTTTTTTTCATGGTTATGTTTTTTGTTCAATTAAAATACTTTTTCTAAGTGTTTGTGTGTTTATTTACTTTTAACTCTTAAAGGAAATGGGTAAGGGGTACAAGTACCCCTATACTCATTTCTCCTGGGAGGGGGGGTGGGCATCTGGGGAGACCCCTTTTTGAAGGTGACTCCCAAATGCCACCATGAACCCCCCCCCCCCAGGAAATCGCGGCCTCCACCTCCACCGCCCATCGGAAGTGGAGAAGAGCCCCTTGTCCTTGGATTTGACAAGGGCTCGGAGGGGGAGGGGAAAGCTTGGCTGCCCCTCCCCTTCCGAGACCCCCCAATCCATGGACCATGCGGGCTGGTATAGTCAGGGTGCGGAGCCCCACGCGGCCGGTGCTCCGCATTCTGGCTATACCAGCCTGCATGGGGGACAAGGGGTTAAAGAGGTCTGGGAGGGGGGACCCTACGTCGTTTTTTTTTTATATTTCCCACACTCAGAACGAAGTAAGTAAAACTCTTCCCACTTGGGGGAATCTATGAAAATAATACACTATTGTTACCTGTGCAAAAAAACCTGACATTTTCCGCATTTGAAAGACATTTTTCCCCTTGAAACTTAAAAATCGGTTTTCTCAAAAACTATAAGGCCTTTTTGAAAAAAAAAAATTCCTCTTATTCCCACTGATCCCCTTAATATACCCTGGGAATTTGGTGTTCCTAAATTTTAAGCAGGCTTTGCTATTAACCGTTAAAGTCGGCGGGTTTTTAAATGTATACATTTTTTCTTTGAAACTTTAAAATCGATTTTCTCAAAAACTATAAGTTTTTTTGAAAAAAATGTTTTTCCTCTTATTCCTTCTGATCTCCTTAATATATTCTCCAAATTTGAGGCTCTTAGCATTTAAGGGGGCTTTGCTATTCACCCTTAAAGTCGGCGGCTACCTAACATTGATCCATGCGTCAACTTTTCCGCTTGGGAACATGACCTTACGCATTAATTTCGCGATACTCACTGTAATGAAAAAATTACGCAAAAAATTATGCTTACGCGAAATTTCGCGAAATCCTTCTTCATTACGATTATGTACTTACGGCCATAATCGTAATTACACTAATTACGCGAAATTTCTCGAAATCGTAATTACGTCATTACTCTCATCCCTAGTCTGGCACGCAGGATCAGCATTGCAGGGATTGGCAGGAGCAGCAGTGGGCATGGAATGCGTGACCCAGAGCCTGCTGCTCCATCTGCCAGTGGCACTGCTACCACCAGCCGCACCACTTAACCCCAGGCCCCAACCACCATGGGGAGAAAATCTTCATCAGCATCCCATTCTGAGCCATGTAAGGGCAAACTGCAATCCCCAATATGGCAGTTTTTCCATCTGCCCTCACTTGATAGCAAGTTTGTAACTTGCAAATTATGCTATGTGAAGCTTAGCAGAGGGTCTCACCCCTCCACTTATGGCACCTCCAGCTTCATCAATCATCTGGCCAATAAGCACACACCTCAGCATGAGGAATTCAAGAGGCTGAAGGAAGCTGGTGCTGGCCCTTGCAGAGGTCAGAGCACCATAACCCCCTTTGCCACTCCTGCTGACACTGAGGCCTGTTCAGGCAGCCAGTCCTCCTCAGTGGTCTCCTCTGCTCCCTCCTCGGCAGAAATTCCTGCACAACTACCAGGGAATGGACAGTCTTTTGGGAGCGGCAAGGAAAACCGTGGGTCATTTTTGCCGCTCGGGTGGTGCCACAGCGTCCCTGGAAGCCGTGCAGCTGGAGCTGAACCTCCCACGGCACCGGCTCATTATAGACGTTCCAACACGCTGGAATTCCACCCTGACAATGTTGGAACGTCTGGTTGAACAGAGGCGGGCTGTCAACCTCTACCTGGCCAAAGCCACCATGGATGCCGACTTGTTGGGGACCAGCACCACCCACCTCCCGGACATCATCCTCAGTGCTGATTGGTGAAAAATGCAGCTGGTGTGCTTGGTGCTGGCACCCTTCCTGGAGGCCACCAACATGGTCAGCCGGGACCATGCATCGCTGTGAGTGGGTGACCATTGTGTGCATGCTGGAAAAGGCCCTCAATGCTCTGGTGGAAGTGGGAGAGGAAGCCTTGATCCAGCAGGAGCAGGAACCTTCGCAGTCCACCTCTGTGCAGCAGGAGGAGGAGTTGGAGGACTTGGAGGTTCCTGACCTTGAAGAGGAGGGGGCACAGCAGAGTGCAGCTGCAGTAGTGCGGGGGTGGAGAGAGCAAGATGAGGCTCCGGAATCAGAGGAGGAGGACAGCACTGTCAGCGGTGCAGAAGATGATGGGTCAGCAGAGATGGCAGCCCTCTTCCCCATGGCAGCGCACATGCTGCAGTGCCTGCGCAAAGACCCAAGGGTGAAGCAGATGCGTGCTCGGAAGGACATCTGGATCACCCTGATGCTGGACCCACGGCTGAAGGGGAAGCTGGCTCAGTTCCTGCCTGTAGGAGGAAACCCTATGCGCCGAATCAGGGACTTGCAGTGGATTCCGGTTCGGCACTTGGAGGAAGCCTTCCCCCAGACTCCCACCCCCCCCTGCTGTCACAGTCCAGCCAGCACAGCAGCAGGTGCCTGCATCCAGCAGCAGCAGGTGCCCAACAAACCTGCTGTCTCTGACAAAGGCGCTCTATGCCACGCCAGTACCGCTGCCTACAGAGGAGGTGCCTGCAGCAGCATCCGGCTCTCAAAGCCAGAACCAGCACCTGACCCGGATGGTGGCCGACTATCCTACAGCGGGCTTGACACAGACACCCCTGTGGACCCCTTGGAGTACTGGGTCAAGCACCTGGATATCTGGAGCGAGCTGGTGCAATACGCCCTGGAAGTGCTGACCTGCCTGCCTTCCAGCGTGATGTCAAAAAGGTGCTTCAGTGCGGCCGGTGGCGTGGTCACTGAGAAGTGCTCTTGTCTGTCCAGCCAGTCTGTGGACAGACTGACTTTTTAAAAAATAAACCAGGCTTGGGCGGTTGGTGAGTTCCTGGCCCCTGTTGGCAAGAGGGGGAAATGAAGGGGCTGGAAATCACTATGCCTGCCTTGCCATCCTTTACCACCACCACAACCTCCAGGCTCCGCATAAGCCTGGTTCAAAAAATGTTTACAACCGTGGTACCAACACATTAGTTGCCATGGTGAACGATCTGAACACAATTGCTGTGTAATTTTTTTGGAGGTGTCTGTGCTGTCTGAGTTGTGGGGAGGCCCCAACTGCGGCACTACGACCGCTTCCTGGAACCTCTCCTAATTTTTTACTGTGCCGTGGTACCTACAAGTGCCATGGTGAATTATCTAAACACAATTGCTGTGTAATTTTTTTTGGGAGGTGACTGCGCTGTCCGAGTTGTGGGGAGGCCCCAACTGCGGCACTACGACCGCTTCCTGGAACCTAGTCCTGATGTTAATTGACAGCCATTTTTTTTTGGGGGGGGGGAGGAATTTTAAGTCCCCACATCATCAATGAGTGCTTCCCTGTACAAAATAATGATGCTACATGCCTCATATACCCTAAAAAATGTTTTTAAAGCAATTTAAAGGCCACTTCCGGTTTTCCATCCGGATATCTGAATCCGGTCGGATACTGGGGTCGGATATCCGACCGGATTGAAATTTTTTTGATCCGGATATCCGACCCGGATCGGATAGAGGGGTATCCGGATCCGAATTGGTCCTTGGTCCCAGATAGTGAAAAGTGGTATCCGAGCAGCACTGCTCACTGCTGCCTGGTAACTGCTTGCAGAGCATACAGTTCAACTGCCCATGGAAAAGAGGCCTTATAAAGCAAAACTAAAAGTAGGAAAATGAGTTAACTTTCTTAGACATCTTTTCCATGGACAGTTGAGCTGTGTGCTCAGCAAGCAGTTGCCAGGCAGCAGTGAGCAGTTACCAGGAAGCAGCAAGCAGTTGCCAGGCAGCAGTGAGCAGTTGCCAGGCAGCAGCAAGTAGTTGTGAGCGTTTGAGAGGCATTTCACTGCCTATCAACAGTCCGTGGAAAAGAGGCCTTATATACAGGATCTTCTCAAAAAATTAGCATATTGTGATAAAGTTCATTATTTTCTGTAATGTACTGATAAACATTAGACTTTCATATATTTTAGATTCAAATACACACAACTGAAGTAGTTCAAGCCTTTTATTGTTTTAATATTGATGATTTTGGCATACAGCTAATGAAAACCCCAAATTCCTATCTCAAAAAATTAGCATATTTCATCCGACTAATAAAAGAAAAGTGTTTTTAAAACAAAAAAGTCAACCTTCAAATAATTATGTTCAGTTATGCACTCAATACTTGGTCGGGAATCCTTTTGCAGAAATGACTGCTTCAATGCGGCGTGGCATGGAGGCAATCAGCCTGTGGCACTGCTCAGGTGTTATGGAGGTCCATGATGCTTCGATAGCGGCCTTAAGCTCATCCAGAGTGTTGGGTCTTGCGTCTCTCAACTTTCTCTTCACAATATCCCACAGATTCTCTATGGGGTTCAGGTCAGGAGAGTTGGCAGGCCAATTGAGCACAGTAATACCATGGTCAGTAAACCATTTACCAGTGGTTTTAGCACTGTGAGCAGGTGCCAGGTCGTGCTGAAAAATGAAATCTTCATCTCCATAAAGCTTTTCAGCAGATGGAAGCATGAAGTGCTCCAAAATCTCCTGATAGCTTGCTGCATTGACCCTGCCCTTGATAAAACACAGTGGACCAACACCAGCAGCTGACATGGCACCCCAGACCATCACTGACTGTGGGTACTTGACACTGGACTTCAGGCATTTTGGCATTTCCCTCTCCCCAGCCTTCCTCCAGACTCTGGCACCTGGATTTCCGAATGACATGTAAAAGTTGCTTTCATCCGAAAAAAGTACTTTGGACCACTGAGCAACAGTCAAGTGCTGCTTCTCTGTAGCCCAGGTCAGGCGCTTCTGCCGCTGTTTCTGGTTCAAAAGTGGGTTCATGCTTCCATCTGCTGAAAAGCTTTATGGAGATGAAGATTTCATTTTTCAGCTCACAGTGCCAAAACCACTGGTAAATGGTTTACTGACCATGGTATTACTGTGCTCAATTGGCCTGCCAACTCTCCTGACCTGAACCCCATAGAGAATCTGTGGGATATTGTAAAGAGAAAGTTGAGAGACGCAAGACCCAACACTCTGGATGAGCTTAAAGAGAATCTGTATTGTTAAAATCGCACAAAAGTAAACATACCAGTGCGTTAGGGGACATCTCCTATTACCCTCTGACACAATTTCGCCGCTCCCCGCCGCATTAAAAATGGTTAAAAACAGTTTTAAAAAGTTTGTTTATAAACAAACAAAATGGCCACCAAAACAGGAAGTAGGTTGATGTACAGTATGTCCACACATAGAAAATACATTCATACACAAGCAGGCTGTATACAGCATTCCTTTTGAATCTCAAGAGATCATTTGTGTGTTTCTTTCCCCCTGCAGCTATCTTCCACTGAAGTGTCAGTCTTCCTGCAGAGTGCAGACAGCTCTGCCTGTATGTAATTCCTCAGTATGTGAAAGCCCAGCCAGCTCAGAGGAGGATTTATCCAGCTTGTAAAAGATAAGAGAGAAGAGAGAAGCTGCACTAATCTAAATAATACACAGGCAGTGTGCAGAGAGGGGCCTGGAGGGGGGAGATGCATCACAGAACCACAACACTGAAGAACTTGGCAGCCTTCCAGACACAGGCTGACAAGTCTGACAAGAGAGAGATAAGTTGATTTATTACAGAGATGGTGATAGTAGAACGTGCTGCAGTAAGCCAGAACACATTAGAATAGCTTTTGGAACTTGTAGGATGATAAAAAACAGGATGCAATTTTTGTTACGGAGTCTCTTTAAGGCCGCTATCGAAGCATCCTGGGCCTCCATAACACCTGAGCAGTGCCACAGACTGATTGCCTCCATGCCACGCCGCATTGAAGCAGTCATTTCTGCAAAAGGATTCCCAACCAAGTATTGAGTGCATAACTGAGCATAATTATGTGAAGGTTGACTTTTTTTTTGTTTTAAAAACACTTTTCTTTTATTGGTCGGATGAAATATGCTAATTTTTTGAGATAGGAATTTGGGGTTTTCATGAGCTGTATGCCAAAATCATCAATATTAAAACAATAAAAGGCTTGAACTACTTCAGTTGTGTGTAATGAATCTAAAATATATGAAAGTCTAATGTTTATCAGTACATTACAGAAAATAATGAACTTTATCACAATATGCTAATTTTTTTAGAAGATCCTGTACTCCTGAATAGTGTAATTTGCTTTCCTGCTTTCCTGGCTGTATCCTCCTTTCTCTCTCTCTCTCTCTCTCTCTCTCTCTCTCGCTCTCTCTCTCTCTCGCTCTCTCTCTCTCCTCTCTATAACCTCACAAATGGCTGTGTGTTATCTGACAGATCCTGGCTTGAGATCAATACCACACATCTCTCCTGTAATACTGCAAGTGCTATGCATTGTGAATTAATATTCATAAGGTATTTACCTCAAGCTTTCAGAATTTCCTGCACAGTGTTTCCATCCAGTAACAGCTTTTGTAAACTTACATTTAAAAAAATTATTTTAATAATAATTAAGGCGAGTCTGTGAGATGTAAATGAGATGTAAATTCTGCATGCCACCTTGGCGGAACTCAGTTATTTTATTTTTAAGCTGCATACATTTGAATAATGTATTTGCATAATCCTACATCAACTCCGAGCAATTTGCAATTGACCATCCTTAGTGATAATGCTTAGTGCATGTAATCCATACTGTTTATATATGGTGTATGCAGTATATACCTATACAGTGTATATATGGTGTATACAGCACCCTTGTGTATATTGTGTGGAACTATACAGCATGTATATTGTGTAATATGCAAAATCACCTCTCCTCTCCAGATCTTCTCTCCCATTGTTGATGTGTTTCTTCAGCCACTCGATACAGATATTCTCCAGATAATTCTTGTTTCTCTCCCCCTCTCTGACCTCCAGGCTGTTCCATCTCTGTGTGGTGAGCTGAGCCTCATGCATGGCCGGGATGTACAGCCAGCTCTGTGTGTCCAGATACAGGAAATCTCTGCCGTCATATCCGTGCTGATCATACCCCGCAGTGCTGCCGTCATCTCTCAGCTCACAGCCGTGCATCAGCTGCACAATATGGATCCCTGCAGACAGCACAGAACATGTTACACGGGAGCAGAGCGTGTGCTGTCATGTATGTGATATGTGCTGGGGGAGGGGTGATGTATAATATGGGGGAGGGGAATATATACATTATGTGTATACAGAGCATATACAGCACAGCACTCTCTATACAATGACACAGAATCTCTACAAATATGTACACTGCACTATGGCAGAATCCCCTCTAATGTCCACCAGGACACCCCAGCATGTGTCAGTAAGATGGCTGCTCAGCTCCTGGTGACACCCCAGAATGTTCTGCTGAGGAGTGACTGGAGGGAGCTGCTCGCCACTGATTGGCTGTGCTCACCTGGCAACAATTCTACTTACCAGTCCAATGTTCCTAGAAACTTCTGAAATTTTTGCCAGCTGTATGTCAGGAAAATGTAACTGGGTGTTGCGGGACAGAGAAATACATGGCTGTTGCTTCCAAAAGGGCAACAGCCAAGGGCCTCAGTACACACAGAGAAACACACACACATAGCACAGAAGGCTTTTCTCAGACATAAGAACAAGTTACTTGCAGGTACTGCAGCAGTACGAGGAGAAGGCGGGGCCAGCTAGGACAGCAGGGAATATTAAAGGGGAACTGAAGTAAGAGGTATACAGAGGCAGCCATATTTATTTCCTTTTAAACAATACCAGTTGCCTGGCAGCCCTGCTGGTCTATTTCTCTGCAGTAGTATTTGAATAACACCAGAAACATGCATGCAGCTAATCTTGTCAGATCTTACAACAATGTCAGAAACACCTGATTTTCTGCATGCTTGTTCAATGTGTAGGGCTAAAAGTATTAGAGGCAGAGGATCTGCAGGTTAGCCAGGCAACTGGTATTGCTTCAAAGGAAATATATATGGCAGCCTCCATATACCTGTCACTATAGTTCTCCTTTAAGGAGGATGAGAGGCGGTACACATGCTAGTAGCTCTCCCAGTGCATGTCAGCAGCAGAAAGTGTGAGAAAAATCATGTGCTGTGCCAGTGTACAGCACTGCTGCCCCATAGAGGATGCTGCCTGAATTACATGATTCAGGTTTGCTGCATTTTCGGGCCGGTTCTAATAGGATTTGAGTGAGGAAGAGAGATGATGACAGCTGGGTACTCAGCAAAATTAGCTGGGCAGAGAACTGGCTGATAGGGCTTGGGGAGAACACTGCCCTCACATGTACCCTTCACAGACATGCAACTCATTGGCTGCTGTTTCCCTCCATTTTTTAACAGCCAATCACATGCGGAGCAAGATTATCCCTGCCTCTGGCTCCTCCCCTGGCTGATGGTCACATGGCTGCTGCAGTTTATGGAATCACCATGTTGACAATAAACACATTTTTTACAAAAGATCTAACAAATAACTGATTTTCTTTACATTCATTAATATAAATAATTTGCAAAACAATGTGGATGATTACTTTGAGAGATGATCTTTTACTAGATACGTCCGAAATAAATTTACAAACTAACATTTGTTCAATGATTTTACAGAAATGTTAATTAGCCTTTGTGTGCACCAAGCCTAGAAAAGCGGGGACTTTTCAATCAGGTCCGTTCTGCATTTATGATAATCTAATTGGATACTAGGGATTGAGGCTGGGTACACTAATGCTACGTACACACTTGCGATAACGATCATTTCAAGGAACGATAGTTACCAGACGAACAATATTGGAACGATTGGAATGCAACGTTGGGATGCAGCGATCATCATACAAATTTTAACGATTGTTCTCACAGAAAAGAACTATCAGAGGGAAATGTTGGGAAATGTGGAGCTCAAATACCTATGTACTCTACAAATTTTGCGTATATGTTAGTGCTATATAAATACATAGTAATTTGGTAGGACATTGCACTATGATTATGGTAGGGAATTGATTGAGAGCTCTTCTAAGTACATTCCATGACTATGCAAGGGCAGCTCTAGAAATGTTTTTGTGAAGGTGGCAGGGCGGCTATGCAGGCGCTGGATTCACTGGAATGGGAGATTGCCATATGCGGCGCGCTGTGCAAAAAGGGGGTGTGGCAATGAACTGGAACATGGGCGTGTTCTTGATGGAACATGGGTAGACCTAAATGTACACGTAATTAAGTAGTGGTGTTATTCACAGAGAGTGAATAGATAAACTTTAGATAAAATAATCAAGTAGTAACATGCCTCATGATAATTCATCAAGTAGTCACGGTCGTTTGGATGTCAAATCGGGTGTGTGTATGGTCATCGTTCACCTGATAAGACTGGTTTTGACGGATCAGCTTGGCGGATTGTTCAAATCCAGTCTTATCAGGTGAACGACCGACCATACACACACCCGATTTGACATCCAAAAGAAAAGACATTCAAATGTCCAAATGACCGGTCGTTTGAAAAAATCTGACCTGTGTATGCACCTTTACAATGAACAAACTAAATAGCCAGGCACGTCAGCATAAAATAATTAAGTAGCCAAGTGGGCCCGGTATACATAAATTTAGTAGCCATGTTCCCCAGAAAACAGAATGAAGTAGCCATGTGACCATATATATATCAGTATTGGGTAGCCAGTGCTGGCTGGGGAGGGAGGGATGGATGCTGGGGAGGGCTGTACGCTTTGCTGAGTGCTTAGCTGGGCAATTTGCTGGGCTATATGCAGAGCGATTTGTTGGGTGCTGGGCTGGAATTAGGAGATGGCACAGAGGGTGGGCATAGGGTGACACAAGGAGAATGGGTACGTGGCTTATATTTTCGCCTGAGCAGCAAGCAGCTACTGCAGATGTGCAAGGAACACACTGTTCAGGCCACCAGCGGTGGAAGGAGTGACTGCGCCCGAGTGAGCCACCAACATGCCCCTGTCAGCAGATTTTTGAGGATGCCAGCGCTAGATCGGTGGTGCTATGGAGGATAAGGAAGCCTCAGCTTCCCCCTCCTATGGGGCACTTTTACGCTACAGGTACTCTTAAAATGACAAATGTAGTGATGTATACTGTTACCAAACAACACATCCAGGTCTGTGACAGAGATGCAGCTCAGTCATATTACATCCCACAACACATTTTTTACATACCAATGGGATGTCAGAGACTGCAGGCAGCTCCCAAGATAAACACACTGCCCAGAAAATGTTCAGTTTCCACTTTTGAAACAGATTTGTAGCCTAGAAACATGCGCAGCAAATCAACATTGCCTGACACTGACTTCTGCATGAACAGAAACATGGCTGCGTATGGAGACTCAGACAGGAGAGGGAAAGAGCAGGCAGCTAACAAAAACAAATACCACTGGCAGAGCAGATCATCTAATTACACAGTGCAGCATTAATACTGGCTGGGCAGGCAGACTTATCCTGTCCCTGCATGAAGTCTGCATCACTGACGAGCTGCACTTCAGCTGCCTGTCGCCTTCTTCCTGCCTCTTCCCAGACTCTGCAGCTGTCGCTCTCCCATTCACACACTTTAATCACAGCACAGCAGATCTCCAGCAGCAGCAGGCAGACTTACCCTGTCCCTGCACGGAGTCTGTCTGTATCACGGTCGGAGGAGCTGCACTTCAGCTGTCACTTTCTTCCTGCCTCTTCTCCACAGCTGTCCCACTGCTCATGCTGCTGCCAGCTGCCGCTCTCCCATTCAAACTGTGCGCTGGGCGGTTCAGTAACGGGGCGGAGCTAAGGCAGCGTCTTTCTGCTCTGCAGGATCAGCCAGGTCAGAGGTTAGGGTATGTCCAGCGTGGGCCGCGGCTCCGAATTACATTCAGGAGAGGACGGGAGGCGGCCAGATCTCACTAGCGCTGCCGCTTCTTAAAGGGGCCCACCAAAGTTTTGAACGCTACTTCGGTGGGTCAGTCCGACGCTGGTTGCGTACATCTATATTATATATATATATATAAAAAATCAGATGTGTGTATGTATGTATGTATGTATGTGTGTATGTGCCGTGATCACTCAAACGCCTTGACCGATTTGAACGAAACTTGGTATACAGATCCCTTACTACCTGGGATGATATGTTCTGGGGGCCTCGCGTCCCCCCTGCACACCTGGGCGGAGCTACAAACAGCCAATCAGATTTCACCCATTCATGTCAATTGAAAAAATGTAAGAGGCTGCCATTCTCACAGTAATCAAGCCAGAGTCCCCACACTTGGCACAGTTGGTCACTTGGTGACCGAGGTTACAAATCCAGGAAAAGTGGGCGGAGCATAAAACAGCCATTTAAATTTCAGCCATTCATTTTAAATGGGAAAATGTAACCTTCAGCCATTCTTAGACTGTTAATCGCAGGCAGTGGCGTAGCTAAGGAGCTGTGGGCCCCGATGCAAGTTTTACAATGGGGCCCCCCAGGCACTCTATACATAACAATTGATACGGCGCACCAAAACCTGCCAATGGCAACTACAGTGTCAGAGTTGCAAGAAGGGGATGGTGAAGAGCTTGTTAATGTTTACCACTACTCAATGTATATATAGAAGTGATTATTATGAGCACAGGACCAATAGAGAGCTAATACTGTAGTTGAGGGAGGGCCCTTCGGGGCCCCTCTGGCCCAAATGCGGTCGCTACCGCTGCACCCCCTATTGCTACGCCCCTGATCGCAGGGTTCTCCCACTTGCCACACTTGGTCACTGGGTGAATGGGATTAAGATTCAGGATAGTGGGTGGAGCCTACAACAGCCAATCAAAATTCACCTATTGATTTTTAAGGGGAATATTTAAACTGCTGCTATTCTTACACTGTTAATAGCAGAGGCTTCAAACTTGCTACAGTCGGTTATTTGGTGACTGAGGTCCAAATTCACTAAAGGGGTGGGGCCACAAACAGCCAATCAGATTTCCTTGGTGGATAAACTGCTTCCATTCACACATTTTTGATGCCAGGAACCTGACAGCTGACAAACTTGGTCATTGAGTGACTGTGTGTCAAGGTTTAAAAAAAGTGGGCGGAGCAAAAAACAAATTTTACTGGGAAAATGTAAACTGCAGCCATTCTTACACCATTAATTGCAGGGTTCTCAAACTTTGCACAGTTGGTCACTGGGTGAATGAAATTAAGATTTTGGAAAGTGGGTGGCGCCTACAACAGCCAATAAAAATTCATGCTGAATAAATCAATTAATTTGCTGTCTCATGCACATTAGTTTTCTTTATTATTTGCCTTAGCTGCATGCTGTTGTAACACATCACAAATAAAATCAGACACAATTAAAAACATCTACCTGGTCAGGAGTGCTAGCTGTCACTGTAAGGGACCTGATCCATATGCCCGTGGGGTGTAATCGCCCAGCCTCAGCCTATGCAAAAAACACCGCACAAAACCGGATCAATCTGGTCCTCAACCACCACCAAAACACCGCACACACTGTGAGATGTCAGATCGATCTCGTTTCCTCACTGCACGGAACTCAATTCCTCAAATCGCATCATGACAGACCAAGTCCTGTGTTGCTGGACAGTAGGAACAGCTGCTGATGTATGGAGGTTTTAAGAGAATCCACCAGATGAACAAGCGGTCACATGTTAGACCAGAGCATATCAGCATATCCGTTAAGAGCTGCAATGCACATTTGCTATACTTGCGCATCAGACGGTGAGCTCCAGCTCACATGGCCATTGGACCGACAGTGCACTGGGTCAGACGTCCACTCAGCTGCGCTGAAAATATCTCCCATCCAGGGACTCTAGGGCTATAACTGACCAGATCTGGGTTTCCGGCTGTATTGGCGGAGTTTGGCTCAGCGTGCCGGCATTACACGTAGTGGGCCAGCGCGAGCACTCCTGCGGTAGCCACGCCTACCGACGCGTTTTGCCCCGCCCACGGGGCTTTCTCAAGGTAGCGAGTGATGGACGGCCTGACCATTCCTCCTCTTGTATGGTGTCCCTCTAGCTCCACCTTCAGTTTAATTTCTCAATGGCAACACAAGTACATGCGTCCCTATGCACTTTCTCAACAATGTGTAGGGTTGCTTACATAGGAGCATGTCGTTTTTACTCGCTCAATGGAATCCTCACATATTTCGATCGGGTTAAAACTCCCATATCAGGAAGGCAGTATAATTATAAATATAATATAGATCTTTCTTTTTTACACACACTTACGGAGATTGCCATAACCAATCGCAAAAAGTGTACCAAGTTCAAATCAGTGTTAAGTCCTCTGGGGATTAATGTTCCTCATCGATAAATCCAAGTTTGCTCAATCTTGTACAATTCCTTCTCAATGTCACCACCTCCAAAGGGTACATGTTGTTTTATAATGCCTTTAAACCTCAGTCCATCTGGCTTGCCATCATGGTGGTCCCTAAAATGTTTTACTAGAGGACTGTCCAGGTCTCCATTACGGATATTTCCAACATGGTCGCCACTGCGTTTACTCAAACGGTTCTTTGTTATCCCTATATACAGCAGGTTACAGGGACATCTAATGCAATACACCACTCGTGTTGAATTGCAATTTATGTTATCCCGTATATCAAAAGAGATCGTGTCATCGTGATTGGTAAAGGTTTTGCTTCTTTCCACATATCTGCAATTAACACATGGGAACATTCCCTCCCTTTTTGGATATCTATCCAACCATGTTGCAGACTGTGTGGAATGGAATTCAGACCTCACCAAATGATCTTTCAGATTTTTTGCTCTACGAGCTGTCATAAAGGGTCTCTCTCCAACCCGTTTTTTTATTTCACTATCTAACATGAGAACATGCCAATACTTTTGGAGTGATTTTTGAAGGTCATACCAGTAGGGCCCAAAAGCAGACACAAACCTTATTACTTCATCTCTTAAAGAGGAGGATTTGTCCCTATCTTTTTCAGAGACCACACCTGCTGCCTCTTCCACCAACAATTCAGGAAACCCACGTTCTTTAAACCGAGTTTTCAATTCATTTACTTCCCTGAGATAATCATTATTTTGTGAACAATTACGTTTTATTCTTGTAAACTGACCTTTAGGAATGGCTCTTTTTTGTGAGGGAAGATAGTAACTAGAATAATGCAACAAGGCATTTCCAGCAGTTGGTTTACGAAAGGTACAGGTCACCAAATTCCCTTCTTGCTTTTTCACTATCAGGTCCAGAAATGACAAGGCCTCTCTATCATATTGGTATGTCAAACGTATATTTCTTGAATTACATTGTAGCGTCTCCACAAATTCATTCAACTGATTTTCGGTACCCCGCCAGACCAGGAGCACGTCGTCTATGAACCTCAGCCAAAGAACATGTTCTCGGAAGAGGTCCAAGGGGTACACGACCCGCCGCTCCCAGAGCCCTAGATGGAAACAGGCATATACTGGGGCACAGGACGACCATCAAAGGAGAAGCAATTTAAGCCCAACACCAGTTCAAGAGCCTCACAAATGAACTGGTTATGCTGTTGATTGAGGATAATGCTCATTGAAGAAGAAAGCTGTAGCTGCTATTCCCACCTCATTCGGGATGGATGTGTAGAGCGATTCCACTCTCATATACCTCTACTGTGCCCAGCACCCGTGGGGCATCACCTGTGTCTCTCACATATGATGGTAACATCTCCACCATACTCTTAAGCTTCAGGTCTAAAAACCTTCCCAATTTTTCCAAGGGTCCATCATTACCGGATACAATTGGGCGACCAGAGGGGTGCGTAGCATTCTTATGAACCTTGGGTATTGTGTAAAACACAGGTATACGATAGGTGTCAGCCCAACAAAAATCATGTTAATTCTTTGTCACAACCCCCTGGTCTATGAGTTGGTTCACCCTTGTCTTGATCATTGGAAATAGATCAGACCTCAGCCTGAGGTATGTGTTTTCATCGCTCAACAATTGCATACATTCCTCCATGTAGTACTGTGTAGATAACAATACTACATTGCCACCCTTGTCACTGGGTTTGATAGTTATATCAGGTAGACTCCTCAAATACTCAAGGGCCTGCTCCTCCCCCGGTGTTAAATTTTTATCACGACTACAAGGAGACCAATGTAGCTTGTTGAAATCTCTGCAAACAAGTTCTTTGAACATAGACAAACGGTGTGACAGCTGTGGCATAAATCTAGATTTAGTCCTTACATTGACAGGTAATGGATTCAATAGCTCATCATGGGTACTGGTAGGTGATGTCATATGGCCTCCAATGCTGAGTCTCAGATTTGTCACCACCATATGTGAGAGAAAGCTGTATGCGTCTCAAAAAGAAACAAAGATCCCTATATACTTGGAATGGATCACCTTTGCTTGCAGGGGCAAAAGTCAGACCACGGGACAGAAGAGAATACACTTCCGGGCTAAAAACATAAGAGGTGAGATTCATGACGTTGTTTACCCCTATTTGTTCTGTTTCCTGGCTGGTTGAACCCTCCTCTCTATCACCTCCTTCTTCTGTTTCCCTGTCTCCTTCTGAGATTCCTGCCTCAAGATCCCCTTCACTTTCTCCTTTGGATCCTCCTCTACCTCTTCCTCGTCTTCCTCGTTTTCTAGGTCTGTGTCCTGATCTAAAAAAATGACCGACGTCTTACTTGGAACATCTGCCCCACGGGGCCCCACTGGATTTGCACTTGGATTTCTGGATCGGCGCCTACTCATAGACCGATTCCTCAGTCTCCCTCGGTCACACTCAAAAAATTGTCCCTGATTCCAACTTGCTACATCCTCCTGAAATTTTACCTGTTTTTCTTTCTTGATCTTTTTGTACAAGATTGAGCAAACTTGGATTTATCGATGAGGAACATGAATCCCCAGAGGACTTAAAGGGACACTTAAGTCAAACAAAAAAATGAGTTTAAACTCACCTAGGGCTTCCAATAGCCCCCTGAAGCTCTCCGCTGCCCTCGCCGTCTCCCTCCGATCCTCCTGGTCCTGCCGGCAGCCACTTCCTGTTTCGGTGACAGGAGCTGACAGGCTGGGGACGCGAGTAATTCTTCGCGTTCCCAGACACATTAGCACCCTCTATGCTGCTATATGGTATATGATATATGCTATGGCAGCATAGATAGCACTATTGTGGCCAGGAACGCGAAGAATCACTCGCGTCCCCAGCCTGTCAGCTCCTGTCACCGAAAAACAGGAAGTGGCTGCCGGCGGGTCCAGGAGGATCGGAGAGAGACGGTGAGGGCACCGGACAGCTGCAGGGGGCTATTGGAAGCCCCAGGTGAGTAACACTCTTTTTTTTTTTTGACTTAAGTGTCCCTTTAACACTGATTTGAACTTGGTACACTTTTTGCGATTGGTTATGGCAATCTCCGTAAGTGTGTGTAAAAAAGAAAGAAGATCTATATTATATTTATAATTATACTGCCTTCCTGATATGGGAGTTTTAACCCAATCGAAATATGTGAGGATTCCATTGAGCGAGTAAAAACGACATGCTCCTATGTAAGCAACCCTACACATTGTTGAGAAAGTGCATAGGGACGCATGTACTTGTGTTGCCATTGAGAAATTAAACTGGAGGTGGAGCTAGAGGGACACAATACAAGAGGAGGAATAGTCAGGCCGTCCATCACTCGCTACCTTGAGAAAGCCCCGTGGGCGGGGCGAAACGCGTCGGTAGGCGTGGCTACCGCAGGAGTGCTCGCGCTGGCCCACTACGTGTAATGTCGGCACGCTGAGCCAAACTCCGCCAATACAGCCGGAAACCCTGATCGGGTCAGTTATAGCCCTAGAGTCCCTGGATGGGAGATATTTTCAGAGCAGCTGAGTGGACGTCTGACCCAGTGCACTGTCGGTCCAATGGCCATGTGAGCTGGAGCTCACCGTCTGATGCGCAAGTATAGCAAATGTGCATTGCAGCTCTTAACGGATATGCTGATATGCTCTGGTCTAACATGTGACCGCTTGTTCATCTGGTGGATTCTCTTAAAACCTCCATACATCAGCAGCTGTTCCTACTGTCCAGCAACACAGGACTTGGTCTGTCATGATGCGATTTGAGGAATTGAGTTCCGTGCAGTGAGGAAACGAGATCGATCTGACATCTCACAGTGTGTGCGGTGTTTTGGTGGTGGTTGAGGACCAGATTGATCCGGTTTTGTGCGGTGTTTTTTGCATAGGCTGAGGCTGGGCGATTACACCCCACGGGCATATGGATCAGGTCCCTTACAGTGACAGCTAGCACTCCTGACCAGGTAGATGTTTTTAATTGTGTCTGATTTTATATGTGATGTGTTACAACAGCATGCAGCTACGGCAAATAATAAAGAAAACTGATGTGCATGAGAAAGCAAATTAATGGATTTATTCAGCGTGACATACAAGGCTATTTTGCTGGCTCCTTATGATAAGTTGCTCAGGCAGGATAAGAGGTGGCTCTCCAGGTCTGTTTCTGGTTGTTGTAAAAATTCACTTTGTGATTTTCAAAGGGACTATGTAAACCATTCTTATATGGTTAATAACAGATGCCTCAAACCTGGTACAGTTGGTGACTATGGTTTAAATTCAGAAAGGGGGCGGAGCCACAAACAGCCAATCAGATTTGTTTGATTTCAATTGGAATATACAGTACAAATTATTGATACCAAGGACCCCAAAGCTCATAACTTGGTAATTGAGTGACTGTATGTCAAGATTAGAAAAAGTTGGCGGTGCCAACAACCTAATTTTTTACATGGCAGGGTTCCCAAACTTGACACAATTGGCCAATGGGTGACTGGGATTAATATTCAGAAATGTAGGTGGAGCCTACAGCAGCCAATCACAATTCACCTATTGATTTTCAAGGGGAATATTTACATTGCTACCATTCTTACACTGTTAATGGCAGAGGCCTCAAACCTGTCAGTCAATGGTTGAGTGGGGTCCAAATTCACTAAAGGGGGTAGGGCCACAAACAGCCAATTAGATTTGTTAGATTGATTTCAGCCATTTTGTTATTAGCAGAGTTCTCAAACTTGACACAGATGGCCACTTGGTGACTGGGATAAATATTCAGGAAAGTGGGTGAAGCCTACAGCAGCCAATCAAAATTCACCTTTTGATTTTCAAGGGTAATATTTACATTGCTGCCATTCATAAACTCTTAATGGCAAAGGCCTCAAATCTGGTGCAGTCAGTCACTAGGAGACTGCCAGACTGGGGTTTAAATTCTGAAAAGGGAGCGGGCCAAAAACAGCTAATCGGATTTGTTTAATTTCAATGGGAAAATGCAACTTATTGATGCCAAAGACCCCACCGCTCATAAACTTAGTCATTAAGTGACTGTATGTCTAAATTAGAAATAGTGGGCGGAGCCAAAAACCACTAACTTTTTAGATGGGAAAATATAAATTGCAGACATTCTTACACTGTTAATGGCAGGGTTCTCAAACTTGACACAGTTGGTCACTGGATGACCGGAATTAATATTCAGAAAAGTAGTTGGAGCCTACAAGAGCCAATCAAAATTCACCTATTGATTTTCAAGGGGAATATTGAAACTGCTGCCATTTAAACACTGTTAATGGCAGAGGCCTCAAACCCGCTACAGTTGGTCATTAAGTGACTGTGGTTCAAATTCACTAAAGGGATCTCTTTGCTGGATAAACTGTTTCCATTAGCACAATGTTGATGCCAGGAACCCAAAAGCTCACAAACTTGGTCAATAAGTGACTGTGTGGTAAGGTTACAAAAACTGGGTGGAGTCAAAAACAGATTTTTCTGGGAAAATGTAAACTGCAGCCCTTCTTCACTGTTAATGGCAGGGTTCTCAAACTTTGCACAGCTGGTTACTGGATGACTGGGATTAATATTCCAAAAAATGGGTGGAGCCTAAAAAAGCCAATCAAAATTCACCTGTTGATATTTAAGGGGAACATTAAAATTGCTGCCATTTTTGCACTGTTAATGGCACAAGCCTCAAACCTGATACAGTTGGCCATTGAGTCACTGGGGTTCAAATTCAGAAAAGGGGACAGAGCCACAAACAGCCAATCAGATTTGTTTCATTTTACTGGAAAATTACAAATTATTAATGCCAAGGACCCCAAAGCTCACAAACATGGTTATTGAGTGGCTGTGTGTCCAAGTTACAAAAAGCATCAGAGCAAAAAACAAATTTTACTGGGAAAATATGAACTACAGCCATTCTTACACCATTAATGGCAGGGTCATTACCTGGGAAAATGTAAACTGCAACCCTTCTTCACTGTTAATGGCAGGGATCTCAAACTTTGCCCAGATGGTCACTGGGTGACTGAGATTAATATTCAGGAAAGTGGGTGGAGCCTATAATAGCCAATCAAAATTCACCTGTTGATTTTCAAGGGGAATATTTAAATTGCTGCCATTTTTACACTGGTAATATCAGATGCCTCAAACCTGCTAAAGTTGGTCATTGGGTGACCAAATGCTAGAGAGGGGCGCAGCCACAAACAGCCAATCTGATTTGTTTAATTTATATGGGAATATACAAATTATTGATGCCAAAGACCCCAAAGCTAACAAACTTGGTCATTGAGTGTTTGTGTGTTAGGGTTAGAAAAAGTGGGCGGAGCCAAAACCAGTCAAATACATACATGGGAAACCCCGGGTCATCAGTGGGTGGAGACAAATACAAATTTCACTGGGAAAATGTAAACTGCAGCTATTCTTACACTGTTAATGGTAGGGTTCTCAAACTTGCCACAGTTGGTCGCTGGGTGACTGGGATTAATATTCAGAAAAGTGGATGGAGCCTACAAAAGGGAATCAAACTTCACCTATTGCTTTTCAAGGGGAATATTTAATTGCTACCATTCTTGAACTGTTAATGGCACAAGCCTCAAACCTGGTATAGTTGGTCATTGGGTGACTGGGGCTCAAATTCAGAAAAGGGGGTGGAGCCACAAAAGCCAATCAGATTTTTTTCATTCCAATGCAAATTATTGATGCCAAAGACCGCAAAGCTCACAAACTTGGTCATTGAGTAATTGTGTGTGTTAGAAAAAGTGGGCGGAGCCAACACCAGCCAAATACATACCCGGGCAACGCTGGGCAATCAGTTAGTATTTATATGAAATAGCTGATGACCCAGCATCGGGTATGTATTTGGCTGGTGTTGGCTCCACCCACTTTTTCTAACCCTTACACACAAACACTCAATGACCACGTTTGTGAACTTTGGGGTCTTTGGCATCAATAATTTGTATATTCCCATAGAAATTAAATCAGATTGGCTGTTTGTGGCTCCGCCCCTCTCCAGCATTTGAACCTCAGTCACCCAATATCAACTGTAGCAGGTTTGAGGCATCTGCTATTAACAGTGTAAAAATGGCAGCAATTTAACCACTTGCCGACTGCACACTCATACCATGCGGCGGCAAAGTGGTAGCTGGAGGACCAGCGATGCAGATCTGCGTCGCCAGGTGCCTCCCTAATTAGTCAGGAAAGGCCGCTCGCGGGTCTCCGTGAATAGCCTGCGAGCCGCTGATCGCGGCTCGCAGACTAAATGTAAGCGCAGGAGACATATGTCTCCTTTGTTTACATTAAACGTAAGGCAGATCGGCGATCCCCGGCCAATCAGCGGCCAAGGTTCGCCGCCATGTGACAGAGGACATCTTGTCACAGGCTGCACAGGACGGATAGCCTCCTGTGCAGCCCCGATCACCAGGGGGGACAGGTAGGAGAGGGAGGGGGGGGAATTTTGCCGCGGAGGGGGGCTTTGAGGTGCCCCCCCGCAACATGCCTGCCGACCGGAGCGATCAGACCCCCCCTGCACATCATCCCCATAGGGGGGAAAAAAGGGGGCGATCTGATCACTCTGCATGCCACATGATCTGTGCTGGGGGCTGCAGAGCCCACCCAGCACAGATCACAAAAAAACCGCGCTGGTCCTTAAGGGGCGGTAAAGGCTGGGTCCTCAAGTGGTTAAATATTCCTCTTAAAAATCAACAGGTGAATTTTGATTGGCTAGTATAGGCTCCACCCACTTCCCTGAATATTAATCTCAGTCACCCAGTGACCATCTGGGTAAAGTTTGAGAACCCTGCTATTAACAGTGTAAGAATGGCTGCAGTTTATATTTTCCCAGTGAAACTTGTTTTTTGCTCTGCCCACTTTTTGTAACCTGGACACAAAGTAACTCAATGACCAAGTTTGTGAGCTTTCGGGTCCTCGGCTTCAATAATTTTTATTTTCCCAGTGAAATGAAACTAATCTAATTGGCTGTTTGTGGCTCCACCCCTTTTCTGAATTTGAACCCCAGTCACCCAATGACCAACTGTATCAGGTTTGAGGCTTGTGCCATTAACAGTGCAATAATGGCAGCAATTTAAATTTTCACCTTGAAAATCAACAGGTGAATTTTAATTGGCTCTTTCAGCTCCACCCACTTTTCTGAATATTAATCCCAGTCACCCAGTGACCACCTGTGTCAAGTTCGGGAACCCTGCCATTAAAGAGACTCCGTAACAAAAATTGCATCCTATTTTTTATCATCCTACAAGTTCTAAAAGCTATTCTAATGTGTTCTGGCTTACTGCAGCACTCTCTACTATAACAGTCTCTGTAATAAATCAATGTATCTTTCCCTTGTCAGACTTGTCAGCCTGTGTCTGGAAGGCTGCCAAGTTCTTCGGTGTTGTGGTTCTGTGATGAATCTCCCCCCTCCAGGCCCCTCTCTGCACACTGCCTGTGTGTTATTTAGATTATGGCAGATTCTCTCTTCTCTCTTATCTTTTACAAGCTGGATAAATCGTCCTCTGAGCTGGCTGGGCTTTCACATACTGAGGAATTACAGACAAGGGCAAAGCTGTTTGCAAGAAGAAAAGAGCAGCCTGAAACTTCAGTGCATGAGATTCTGCAGGGGGAAAGAAACACACAAATGATCTCTTGAGATACAAAAGGAAGGGTGTATACAGCCTGCTTGTGTATAGTTGTATTTTCTATGTGTGGACATACTGTACATCAACCTACTTCCTGTTTTGGTGGCCATTTTGTTTGTTTATAAACAAACTTTTTAAAACTGTATTTAACCACTTTTAATGCGGCGGGGAGCGGCGAAATTGTGACAGAGGGTAATAGGAGATGTTCCCTAACGCACTGGTATGTTTACTTTTGTGCGATTTTGACAATACAGATTCTCTTTAACAATGTAAGAATGGTTGGTGTTTACATTTTCCAATTTCAAAAGTTAGTTATTTTTGGCTCCGCCTATTATTTCTAACCTTGACATACAGTAGTCACTCAATGACCAAGTTTATGAGCTTTGGGGTCCTTGGCATCAATAAGTTGCATTTTTCCATTGAAATTAAACAAATCTGATTGTATGTTTGTGGCCTGCCCCCTTTTCAGAATTTAAACCCCAGTCTGCCAGTGACTGACTGTACCAGATTTGAGGCCTCTGCTATTAAGAGTGTAAGAATGGCAGCAATGTAAATATTCTCCTTGAAAATCAATCAGCGAATTTTGATTGGCTGTTGTAGGCTCCACCCACTTTCTGGAATATTAATCCCAGTCATTCAGTGGCAAACTGTGTCAAGTTTGAGAACCCTGCTAATAAGAATGCCTGAAATCAATCTACCAAATCTGATTGGCTGTTTTTGGCTTCACCCCCTTTAGTGAATTTGGACCCCGGTCACCCAATGACTGACTGCATTAGGTTTTAGGCTTGTGCCATAAACAGTGCAAGAATGTCAGCAATTTTAATATTCACTTTGAAAATCAATAGGCAAATTTTGATTGGATTTTTTAGGCTCCACCCACTTTTCTGAATATGAATCCCGGTCACCCAGTAACCAACTGTGCAAAGTTTGAGAACCCTGCTATTAACAGTGAAGAAGGGCTGCAGTTTACAATTTCCCAGGGAAATCTGTATTTGACTCCACCCACTTTTTGTAACCTTGGCACACAGTCACTCAATGACCAAGGTTGTGAGCTTTCGGTTCCTGGTATCAAAATTGTGTGAATGGAAACAGTTTATCCAGCAAAGAAATCTGATTGGCTGTTTGTGGCTCCACCCCTTTAGTGAATTTGAACCCCAGTCACATAATGATCCACTGTAGCAGGTTTGAGGCCTCTCCTGTTAACAGTGTAAGAATGGCAGCAACGTAAATATTTACCTTGAAAATCAATAGATGAATTTTGATTGGCTGTTGAAGGCTCCACCCACTTTTCTGAATATTAATCCCCGTTACCCAGTGACCAACTGTGTCAAGTTTGAGAACCCTGCCAATAACAGAATGGCTGAAATCATTCTAACAAATATGATTAGCTGTTTGTGGCTTCACCCCCTTTAGTAAATTTGGACCTCAGTCACCTTTTCACTGACTGTATCAGGTTTGAGGCCTCTGCCATTAACAGTGTAATAATAGTAGCAATTTAAATATTCCCTATGAAAATCAATCGGTGAATTTTGATTGACTGCTATAGGATCCACCCACATTTCTGAATATTAATCCCAGTCACCCAGTGGCCAACTGTGTCAAGTGTAAGAATGGCTGCAGTTTATATTTTCCCATGTAAAAAAATTTAGTTGTTGGCGCCACCCACTTTTTCTAACCTTGACATAAAGACACTCAATTACCAAGTTTATGTGCTTTGGGGTACTTGGTATCAATAATTTGTATCTTGCCATTCAGGGCCGAGCCTGGGCGGGTGCTGTGGGTCCATTGCACCCAGGTGCCTGTCCCAGACAGGCGCCGCCCCGCCGCTCACCCCCTCTGGCCGCCGCGCTCCCTCCCTCCCTCTAGCCACCGCCGCTGCTCCCTCCCTCCAGCCGCGTCACTCAGACCTCGACCAGGCGGCGACAAATAGTGCGGGCGCTAGGACCTAGCGCACCGCACTGATATGCGGAAGTGACATCACTTTCAAATATAGAGCGGGTGCGTCCGGCGCCCGCTCTTACTGGTCGGGTCCCTGCTGATCCTGAGGTCTGACTTCAAGGTGAGGGGGGAGCGGCGGCGGCTAGAGGGGGAGGTCCCTGTCACTCACTGCCTAAAGGGGGTCCCTGTTGCTCACTGCCTGAAGGGGGTCCCTGTCGCTCACTGCCTAAAGGGGGTCCCTGTCTCTCACTGCCTAAAGGGGGTCCCTGTCTCTCACTGCCTAAAGGGGGTCCCTGTCTCTCACTGCCTAAAGGGGGTCCCTGTCTCTCACTACCTAAAGGGGGTCCCTGTCTCTCACTGCCTAAAGGGGGTCCCTGTCGCTCACTGCCTAAAGGGGTCCCTGTCGCTCACTGCCTAAAGGGGGTCCCTATCGCTCACTGCCTAAAGGGGGTCCCTATCGCTCACTGCCTATAGGGGGTCCCTGTCGCTCACTGCCTAAAGGGGGTCCCTGTCGCTCACTGCCTAAATGAGGTCCCTGTCGCTCACTACCTAAAGGGGGTCCAGGCTGGCTACATATACTGGGGACACTGGCTGTCATTATGTGTATTTACTGGTGAACAGCTGTCTCTTATTATGTGCATTTGCTGGTGAAAAGCTGTCTCTTATTATGTGCATTTGCTGGTGAAAAGCTGTCTCTTATGTGCATTTACTGGTGAAAAGCGGTTTCTTATTATGTGCATTTACTGGTGAAAAGAGGTTTATTATTATGTGCATTTACTGGTGAAAAGCTGTCTCTTATTATGTGCATTTGCTGGTGAAAAGCTGTCTCTAATTATGTGCATTTACTGGTGAAAAGCGGTTTCTTATTATGTGCATTTACTGGGGAAAAGCTGTCTCTTATTATGTGCATTTACTGGGGAAAAGCTGTCTCTTATGTGCACTTACTGGGGAAAAGCTGTCTCTTATGTGCACTTACTGGGGAAAAGCTGTCTCTTATGTGCATTTACTGGGGAAAAGCTGTCTGTCATTACGTGCATTTACTGGTGAAACGCTGTCTCTTATGTGCATTTAGTGGGGAAATTTTGTCAGTAAAAATAATCTTTTGTCAGTAAATTTTAGGTATTTGTCAGTAAAAAATAACGTGAAAGGTTGGCAACACTGGCAGGCTACGCGGCGCAACGGGAAAGATGCAGGCAGCCCACCTCACGCTTGGGCTTGCCGGGGGAGGAGCCGACGACAGCGAGCGAGAGTAGGGTGGCCGCAGGCAGCCATAAATACGCAGTGTGTGACTGCGTCGCACTCGCAGAGCCTCTCAGCCTGAGTCAGTCCAGAGACTAGCAGACTCGCAGGCAGCCAAAGCCAGCCAGGAGCAAGCCCATGGAAGAGGGGTAGGAATGGGGTATCACATGCATGCGTAAAGAGGTGGAAGGTGTGGGTGTGATTAGGCAGGACATGGGTGTGGTTATGTGGTTGGGTGCGGTTAATTTAACCGCTCCCATAGGCGCCAGAGAAAATCTTGCATCCAGGTGCCAGGCACCCGAGGCTCACCCCTGTTCCCATTGAAATTAAACAAATCTGATTGTCTGTGGCTCCACCCCCTTTCTGAATTTGAACCCCCAGTGACCAACTGTACCAGGTTTGAGGCATCTGCTAGTAACAGTGTAAGAATAGCAGTTGTAGGCTCCACCCATTTTCCTCATTATTAATCCCAGTCACCCAGTGACCAACTGGGCAAAGTTTGAGAACTCTGCCATTAACCGTGTAAGAATGGCTGCAGTTTATATTTTCCCCGTGAAATTTGTTTTTGGCTCCACCCACTTTTTGTAACCTTGACACACAGACACTCAATGACCAAGTTTGTGAGCTTTTGGGTTCCTGGCATCAAAAATGTGTAAATGGAAGCAGTTTATCCACCAATGAAATCTGATTGGCTGTTTGTGGCCCCGCCCCTTTAGTGAATTTGGACCCCAGTCACCCAACAAATGACTGTAGCAAGTTTGAAGCCTCTACCATTAACATTGTAAGAATGGCAGCAGTTTAAATATTGCCCTTGAAAATCAATAGGTGAATTTTGATTGGCTGTTGTAGGCTCCACCCACTTTCCTGAATATTAACCTCATTTACCCAGTGACCAAGTGTGCCAAGTTTGAAAACCCAGCGATTAACAGTGTAAGAATGGCTGCAGTTTTTATTTTCCCACTGAAATTGAATGGCTGAAATTGGATTGGCTGTTTAATGCTCCGCCCTCTTTTCCTGGATTTGTAACCTCGGTCACCAAGTGATCAACTGTGCCAAGTGTGGGGACTCTGGCTTGATTACTGTGAGAATGGCAGCCTTTTCCATTCTTTCCATTTACATGAATGGGTGGAATCTGTTTGGCTGTTTGTAGCTCCGCCCAGGTGTGCAGGGGGGCCGCGAGACCCCCAGAACATATCATCCCAGGTGGTAAGGGATCTGTATACCAAGTTTCGTTCAAATTGGTCAAGGTTTAAATAACATTTGTAAAGCGCTTTTCTCCCGTGGGACTCAAAGCGCATGCACATACATACATCTGATTTTACACAGTGGAAAACATGGCAGCGCTTTCAAACAAACCTCATACCTGAATGGTTTAACTGCAATGGTGAGCAGAGCTCCAGAAACTGGACTATATTACACACCCAGCATACACTGCAGGCAAAGAGAGGGAGGGGGAATTAGTGATTAAGCTGCATCAGTGGGCAGAGCTCCAGAAACTGGACTATATTACACACCCTGCATCACTATAGACCAAGGGGGGTGTTAGCTTCATTCAGCTGATTTTATATATATGTTACGGCCATAACCCAAAGTGTGGCCACTTCGGGTTCTGGCCGGTCAATGTGTGAAGTGGCCGCTGCGCTACGGCCAATGTTAGAAATGGAATGATTCCTGTGAAGATTGTGTTTTCTGGCCGTCTCTGGCCAAATGTAGCAAAAGTTAGTTAATTTAATGAAATGAAGCTGGCGGCAATGAAAAGGGGGCGGAGCCACAGCCAATCAGATTTGTTTCATTTCACTGGGAAAATACAAATTATTGATGCCAAGGACTCCAAAGCTCACAAACTTGGTCATTGAGTGATTGTGTGTCCAGGTTACAAAAACTGGGCAGAGGCAAAAACAAATTTTACTGGGAAAATATAATCTGCAGCCATTTTTACAGTTATTGACAGGGTTCTCAAACTTTGCCCAGATGGTCACTGGGTGACTGAGATTAATATTCAGGGAAGTGGGTGGAGCCTATAATAGCCAATCAAAGTGCATTTGTTGATTTTCAAGGGGAATATTTAAATTGCTGCCACTGTTAATAGAAGATGCCTCAAACCTGCTACAGTTGGTCATTGGTTGACTGGGGTTCAAATGCTGGAGAGGGGCAGAGCCACAAACAGCCAATCTGATTTGTTTGATTTCTATGGGAATATACAAATTATTGATGCCAAAGACCCCAAAGCTCATAAACTTGGTCATTGAGTGTTTGTGTGTTAGGGTTAGGAAAAGTGGATGGAGCCAACACCAGCCAAATACATACCCTGGCAACGCCGGGTCGTCTACAGGTCCTTCTCGAAAAATTAGCATATTGTGATAAAGTTCATTATTTTCTGTAATGTACTGATAAACATTAGACTTTCATATATTTTAGATTCATTACACACAACTGAAGTAGTTCAATCCTTTTATTGTTTTAATATTGATGATTTTGGCATACAGCTCATGAAAACCCAAAATTCCTATCTCACAGAATTTGCATTTCATGAAAAGGTTCTCTAAACGAACTATTAACCTAATCATCTGAATCAACTAATTAACTCTAAACACCTGCAAAAGATTCCTGACGCTCAGGGCAGTTTCTAGGCTAAATTTCACCCAGGGCGAGGGTGTAAAAATCGCCCCCCCCCCCTTCCCCGCCATGGAGCCAGGTATAGGTGACCACAGTTTAGGTTAGCTATGTAGGTGCCACCAGTATGAATTAGATAGGTAGGTGCCTGCAGTATAGGTTTGGTAGGTAGGTGCCTGCAGTATAGGTTAGGTAGGTAGGTGCCTGCAGTATAGGTTAGATAGGTAGGTACCTGCAGTATAGGTTTGGTAGGTAGGTGCCTGCAGTATAGGTTATATAGGTAGGTGCCTGCAATATAGATAGGTAGCTTAGATAGGTAGGTGACTGCAGTATAGCTTAGATAGGTAGGTGACAGTATAGGTTAGATAGGTAGGTAGGTGACTGCAGTATACGTTAAGCTGGCCACTAACGGTCCAATTTCTAGCGAAAAATCGTTCGAGCGATCAGAAATTCTGATCGGATTGGTTGTAAATAATCTCCATTGGTGGACACAATCGATTATGAACGAGTGAAAAAAATGTCGCCCGAATGAATTTTTGTCGAACGAAAATTTGGATTTTCTTGGTGGTCGTGATAGATAGGAAGCAATGATTGGTTAGTTGATGGTGTAGTGAACGATTTTTCGTCCGATCAGAATTTCTGATCGCTCGAACGATTTTTCGCTAGAAATTGGACCGTTAGTGGCCAGCTTAAGATAGGTAGGTGCCTGCTGTATAGGTTAGATAGGTAAGTGCTTGCAGTATAGGTTTGATAGGTAGGTGCCTGCAGTATAGGTTTGGTAGGTGCCTGCAGTATAGGTTAGATAGGTAGGTGACTGCAGTATAGCTTAGATAAGTAGGTGCCAGTATAGGATAGATAGGTAGGTGACTGCAGTATAGGTTAGATAGGTAGGTGCCTGCTGTATAGGTTAGATAGGTAAGTGCTTGCAGTATAGGTTAGGTAGGTAGGTACCTGCAGTATAGCTTAGGTAGGTGACTGCAGTATAGCTTAGATAAGCAGGTGCCAGTATAGGATAGATAGGTAGGTGACTGCAGTATAGCTTAGGTAGGTGACTGCAGTATAGCTTCAATAAGTAGGTGCCAGTATAGGTTAGATAGGTAGGTGACTGCAGTATAGGATAGATAGGTAGGTGACTGCAGTATAGGTTAGGTAGGTGCTGCAGTATAGATTAGGTAGGTATGTGCTGCAGTATAGATTAGGTAGGTAGGTGCTGCAATATAGAGTAGGTAGGTAGGTGCTGCAGTATAGATTAGGTAGATAGGTAGGTGCTGGAGGGGGCGTGTCCGGATGTAGAGCGGAGAAGACGTGTGTGCCTGTTGCTCCGTGCAAATCCTGAAAAAATCCTCCGAAAACGGCAATTTTTACTCACCTAACTGCCCTCACTGAACTCCTGAGGTTGTGAGGATTCGAATGAGGTACTATGCCCCCTAAAAAATCTGACAACAAGAAGGCCGGGAACAAAAACTCTACGGAAGCCTGTACTAGCTGCATTCAGTGCTGCCACGTGACCAGCACCCGCCATAACTCCAGCACAATGGCGGAGGCCGGAGGGGAAGCCGCATCGTCTGCGAGCACCGCGGTTATCCTGGAAGCTATCACTGCCTCCCGCATAGCTCTCACCACCAAGCTAGATAAGGTAGAGGCAGACATCCAACTAATCCGCCAAGACATCGACAAACTACGCGCACGGACCGCGGAAGTCGAGAGGAGAGTCTCAGATACTGAGGACACCGCTGCTACACACACCACGGATATTACATCCCTTAAGCAGCAGGTGAAACAACTTATGGACCGCTCGGTTGATGCAGAGAACAGACTACGTAGGAACAACGTAAGAGTCCTGGGGCTGCCAGAGGGAACAGAGGGAGATAATCCTGCAGAATTTGCTGAGGCCTTCTTCAAAACCCTCCTAGGCCTAAATGATCTCCCAGCTACATACGTTGTTGAACGGGCGCACAGGGTCCCCTCTCGGCCGCTTCCACCGGGTTCCCCTCCGAGGCCATTCCTGGCGCGCCTCTTGAATTACAAGGACCGCGATTTGATCCTCACTGAGGCCAGGAAACAGATGGAGCTCACCTATAATAATGCAAAAGTAATGCTTTTCCCGGATTTCTCTGCGGACATCCAGAAGAAGCGCAAGTCCTTTATGGAAGTTAAGAAGCGTCTCCGAGACAAAGAATTAAAGTATAGTATGCTCTTCCCTTCCAAGCTTAGAGTGGTGCACGGAAGCTCTACTAAATTCTTTGACCATCCCCAGGAAGTAAGTGACTGGCTAGACACCATATAATCGGGTATAGTGCTCCGATTTCGCAACCAATGACTATGATCCTGGTGCGGGTAATATATATATCCACAATGCCTGCAACCTAGTGTTGTAATTACTGTCCTGCTATGCACTGCCGTGTTATGTCTTTCCTACACTTGCACGGACCCCAGGTTTGATAACGGACACCGATACCTACTGCTCTTAGCACCAAAGGTTACTAATATAGACTACAGGTGCTGATGTTCCGTTTTGTTGGGATGCAAGGCTGCGTACTTTTTTTCTGTTTCAGTACTGCAGCAGGGGTAATGTTATGCAATTGTTTGATGCGTTTGGGTTTACTGTTTGTATTGTCTTTCCTGACCGGCACCATCTTATGTCCCTCTTTCCTCCTTGCCTGGGATGCCGCCTCCCCGATGCTCAGGCTTCCCGCCGAAATTTTCTCAGCAATGATAATTAATATAACTAGCTTTGCGTTAGAATGGGGACTCCTCTGAAGGTACTTTCATGGAATGTACGGGGCCTAGGCTCCGCATTCAAACGCTCACTAACGTTTCAATACGTTCAAAAATATAAACCCCATATTCTCATTTTACTTGAGACTAGTGGTGCTCAGCAGAGCTCGAATATTCGAGTAGCTCGAATATTCGAGTAGCTCGAATATTCGAACTCCTTTTCAGCTATTCGAGCTCCGAATAGCTGTAGCTATTCGAATGGGCTATCCGAGTACACTCGAATAGCCCATTCACTATTCGAGCTATTCGAGCAGACCGGCGCTATTCGAGCTCGGTACCGAGCTCGAATAGCGTCATAGCCCAGATTGATGTCCTTAGAGCCAATCAGAGGGCTCCCAGGCCCTCTGACGGCAGCCAATCACAGAGGGGGACCCTGGCCAGCCCCTACCCTATAAATAGCGGCCGCCATGTTCGGTTTTTCCATGCTTGCCTGAGACTTGTACAGAGAGAGAATTGCTCCTTTGTGCTTTGGCTTAGCAAGTGCTCTATTGTGGTCATTTACCTAGCGTTTTTGCTCACCTACACCTGCCATATACACCTATATTGTTGTTAGTTAGATAGACATTGTATTTTAGTTAGTAGCTTGTGTGTTACATTAGAGAACTGCAGGCAGCTGCTGCAAGCTTACAGGTTTAGGCCTCAGGGGGGCCTTGCCTCTGTGGGCAGCTGTCCTCTGTTTATTTCTCTCATCTATACCAGTATTTCTGCTGTCCTTTACTAATAGTATTGTAGTTATACTGTACTAGGAGTAGGACACTCACTGACTGTCACTGTTTATAGGCTACTAGCTAGCTCCTGCGTGTGTGCACTCACTCACTGTCTGTGTGTACACACACTCTATTTCCTTCTGATTACTGATTGATTATTGTTAGTTGTACTTTACTTACTACTTACTCTTACTGTACCCGTAGGGACACTCACTGTCACTGTTCATATAGGCTACTAGCTCCTGCGTGCGTGCACTCACTGTCTGAGTGTACACACACCACCCACACTCCATTTCCTTCTGATCGCTGATTGATTATTGTAATTAGTTAGTTCTACTTACTGTTACTACTTACTCTTCCTGTACTAGGAGTCTAGGACACTCAGTCACTGTGTTCATAGGCTACTAGCTCCTGCGTGTGTGCACTCACTGTCTGAGTGTACACACACCACCCACACTCTATTTCCTTCTGATCGCTGATTGATTATTGTAATTAGTTAGTTCTACTTACTGTTACTACTTACTCTTACTGTACTAGGAGTCTAGGACACTCAGTCACTGTGTTCATAGGCTACTAGCTCCTGCGTGCGTGCACTCACTGTCTGAGTGTACACACACCACCCACACTCTATTTCCTTCTGATCGCTGATTGATTATTGTAATTAGTTAGTTCTACTTACTGTTACTACTTACTCTTACTGTACTAGGAGTCTAGGACACTCAGTCACTGTGTTCATAGGCTACTAGCTCCTGCGTGCGTGCACTCACTGTCTGAGTGTACACACACCCACACTCCATTTCCTTCTGATCGCTGATTGATTATTGTAATTAGTTAGTTCTACTTACTGTTACTACTTACTCTTACTGTACTAGGAGTCTAGGACACTCAGTCACTGTGTTCATAGGCTACTAGCTCTTGCGTGCGTGCACTCACTGTCTGAGTGTACACACACCACCCACACTCTATTTCCTTCTGATCGCTGATTGATTATTGTAATTAGTTAGTTCTACTTACTGTTACTACTTACTCTTACTGTACTAGGAGTCTAGGACACTCAGTCACTGTGTTCATAGGCTACTAGCTCCTGCGTGCGTGCACTCACTGTCTGAGTGTACACACACCACCCACACTCTATTTCCTTCTGATCGCTGATTGATTATTGTAATTAGTTAGTTCTACTTACTGTTATTACTTACTCTTACTGTACTAGGAGTCTAGGACACTCAGTCACTGTGTTCATAGGCTACTAGCTCCTGCGTGCGTGCACTCACTGTCTGAGTGTACACACACTAAATTTACTTGTGATTACTACTGATTATTGTAACTGCTAGTTGTACTTCCTGACTGTTACTACTTACTTACTGTACTAGGGGACACTCACTCAGTCACCTCACCAACCAACCCACTCCATTAAAGTACCCCACTTTTCACCCGCCCTTTTAAAAAACTTTTGTCTATACGCCCAAAACATTGAAGATGTCTGGAAGTGGCAGCCAGCGCGGTTTGGGCAAGGGGAAGGGCAGCAAGGGAATCAGGAGGAGAGGGAGCAGCATTGTGGCAAGCCGCGGCCGCGCCACCATGCACAGTTCCGCAGCAGCAGCGTCAGTGGCTAACATTCCTCCCATAGCCACTGGCCGTGGACGCCTTGGGCGCCGCCCAGCAGGAGCATCTGCAACTCACGCTGCAGAGACACAGCAGCAGCAGCGTGTAGCACCTGCTCCCATTTTCCTCCAGCCGGGTCGGAAACGTCCCATTGAGGAAAAGGATGCAGACACTGTGGTGCAACTCATGACGGAGGATGAGCAGCCCGCCATCAGCTCTGCATCCGAGGCCTCCACCCTCACCACCACCACCACCACCCCTGTTCGCAGCAGCCGCCCAGCAGGGCCTGGGGAGGAGGCCAGTTCACCATCAGTCGCCGACCTGTCACTCAGCAGTCTTTTTACCCCAGGCACCATCAGGGTATTGTCTGCTGCTGTTGGCGATTTTGAGGAGGAGATGCTGATGGGCACTTTGGGGGAGGAGGGATTGGACAGCCAGACTGTGGCGACAGTCAAGCGTCCCATCCATGCATCAGGAGAGGAGTTTGGGGGGTCATCATCCCAGCAGGACATGTTTCAGGAGGGGCATGATGATGATGATGACCCGGTGACAGACAGAGACTGGGTGCCACCACCTCCAGGGGATGTCGTCCTCAGCAGCTCTGAGGAGGAGGAGGAGGATGCGCTTGTGGGCCTTGCAAGGAGGCGCATCATTGCAAGCATTGGCAGCGTCCCACAGCCTGCTGGTGTCTCAGGCTCAGCAGCAGCAGCATCAGCGACAGCCAGTACCACCACCAGCCGCACCCAAGCCCCCCCCCCAACCACCACAGGGAGACAGGCAGCAGCGCTTCCATGCCGTAGGGGGATGTTTCTGTCACCAATCTGGCGCTTTTTCACCATGCCCACTGTGGACAGCAAGTACGCCACTTGCAACCACTGTCAGCGGAAGTTGAGCAGAGGTGCAGACCCCTTAAAGTTCAGCACCAGCTCGCTCATCAACCACCTTGCGGCTAAACATTTCCACCAGCATGAGGAGTTCCAGAGGCTGAAGGCATCTGGTGCTGGCAGTGGCACCACACCCATCACTGCACAGCCTTCAGCAGCAGCAGCAGCAACAGCAGCCACCCGCCCTCCTGCTCTTCCAGCAGCACCAGCAGGAGTGCGGAAACGCACTGCTCCTCCCCCCTCTGCAACTCCTGCCGCCGACACTGAGGCCTGTTCTGGCAGCCAGTCCTCAGTGGCCTCCTCCGCTGTGTCTGCTGATTCCCGTGCCAGCAAAAAGCCACGCCAGAGCCTTTTGAGCGAGTCCTTCCAGGGGGTGGTTAGGGCTCTGCCTCCCAGCAGCCGTCGCGTGCGGCAGCTGAACGGCTTGCTGGCACGGGCCATGTGCTCCCAACTCCTGCCGTACACGCTCGTGCAGGAGGGGAGCGACATGCGGGCGCTGCTTGCTTGCGCAGCCCCAGACTGGCAGCTCCCCAGCAGACACTTCTTCGCCCGCAAGGCCATTCCTGCACTGCACCGCTTTGTGATGGCCAATGTGCAGCGAGGGCTGGAGCACGCGGTTGGTGAAAGGGTCCACGTCACCATGGACTCCTGGAGCAGCCGCTTCGGGACAGGCCGCTACCTGTCCTTCACTGTCCACTGGGTCAGCTTGGTGGAAGGGGGTGAGGATGGGAGAGCAGCAGCGGGCACAGCAGCAGCAGCAGCAACACAGTGGGTGGTGCCACCCCGCATGGTCAGGGGAACTGCAGCGGGTTCCTCCGATCCTCTGCCATCCTCCGCCACACCTGGCCAAACCCCCCGCCTCAGCAGCAGCGTGAAGGCCCGCCACTGCCAAGCGCTGCTGCACTTGGTCAGCCTTGGCAAGACCAAGCTGACGGCAGCCCACGTGTTGGCCAAACTCCAGGAGCAGGAGAGGATTTGGCTGACCCCCAGAGGCCTCAGAGTCGGAGAGGTGGTGTCCGACAATGGGGCCAATCTGGTTGCTGCCATAGACAGGGGAAACCTGACCCACATCCCCTGTCTTGCCCACGTGCTGAACCTGGTGGTGCAGAAGTTCCTGCGCACCTACCAGGGGATGGGCGAACTGCTGGAAACGGCAAGGAATGTTGTGCGTCACTTCCGGCGCTCGGCTGCAGCCTGTGCGAGCCTGGAAGACGTGCAAAAGGAGCTGGATCTGCCACGCCATCGGCTGATCCTTGACGTTCCGACTCGCTGGAACTCCACCCTGGCGATGTTGGAGCGTCTGGTTGAACAGAGGCACGCTGTCAACCAGTACCTTGCCCTGGCCACTGTTTCCGCAGCTCAGAGAAGGGACAAGACCAGCAACATCCCGTCCATCGTCCCCGATGATGACTGGAGGCACATGCAGCAGGTGTGCTTTGTGCTGGCTCCCTTCCTGCAGGCCACAAACATGGTGAGCAGGGACCATGCTATGGTCTGCGAGTGGGTGCCCCTGGTTTCTCTGCTGAACAGGGCCCTCGATGCTTTGCTGGAACAGGGAGCGGCAGCCTTGGACCAGCAGGAGCGGCAACCAGCTGCGCAGTCCACCTCTGAGGGGGAGGAGGAGGAGGACTTGGTGGAGGTCCCTGACCTGGCTGCTGATGAGGGGGATCAGCACAGCGCAGCTGAGTTGGTGCGGGGGTGGAGAGAGGATGAGGCGGCAGAGGAGGAGGATGAGGACAGCACTGACGTCGATGTGCCAGCAGACGTGGCCTGCCTCTTCCCAATGGCAGCGCACATGCTGACGTGCCTGCGCAGGGACCCCAGGGTGATCCAGATGAAGCAGAGGGAGGACATCTGGATCAGCATGATGTTGGACCCACGCCTCAAGGGGAAGTTGAGCCAGTTCCTGCCACCTGCAGGAGGAGACCCAGCGCAACAAATAAGGAGCTTGCAGCAGGCCCTTGTTGAGCGCTTGGAGGAAGCCTTCCCCCAGCCTGCCACCCCACACTGTCCAGCAGCCAGCACAGAGGCAGCAGCAGGTGCCTGCATCCAGCAGCAGCAAGCGCCCCACAGACCTGCTGTCTCTCAGCCACGAGCTCTACAGGACTGTAGAGGCTCCGGCAGCAGTGACTAGAGAGGAGATGCATGCAGCAGCATCCTCCTCCGGTCACAGCCAGCGCCTGACCCGCATGGTGGCTGACTACATGGGGTCGTACAGCGGGCTTGACAGCGATGCCCCTGTTGATCCCATGGAGTATTGGGTCAAGCGCATGGAGATCTGGAGCGAGCTAGCGCAGTACGCCCTGGAAGTGCTGTCCTGCCCCCCTTCCAGCGTGCTGTCCGAGCGCTGCTTCAGTGCAGCTGGTGGCGTGGTCACCGAGAAACGCTCACGTCTGTCTCACAAGTCTGTGGACAGACTGACGTTTCTGAAGATGAACCAGGCGTGGGTGGAAGGCGAGTTCCTGGCCCCTGTTGTCGGCGAGAGGGGGACATGAACTGGCTGCCGGAACCATCGTTAATGTGCCTTACCACCCTTTACCACCTCCTGGCTCCTGCTCACTAAGCCAGCCTGGTTCACTTTGACTATTACGTCGCCTGCAGCCACACATTTTACACCTACAGTGGGCTGCTGTGTACTGCCCTTCTGCTGTCTGTCTGTGTTTCCCACTGCCAGGGTACACAGAATTACTACCTTCTGCTGCCACTCTGCCACCAGCTATTACGTCAAACAATAGCTATATTGGTTGCAAAACCAAAACCAAACAAACCATTAAAAAAAAAAAAAAGGTTTAATTTTTCTGAGGTGCCCGGGTTGAAAACTGTGTTATCCCAGTTGTGTATTGGACACAATGTGGGCTGCACGACCGCTGTCTGGGACCTCCTGTTGTGTTTATTTACAGCCCTGGTATCACCGCTAGGTACCAGGGCTATTATGTCACGCTGCCTACCTGCTGCCACACTCACACTGCTCCTCCATACCTCCTCCTGCTGCTGCTGCTGCTGTCTGTCTGTGTTTCCCACTGCCAGGGTACACAGGTGATTTACCTTCTGCTGCCACTCTGCCACCAGCTATTACGTCAAACAATAGCTGCTCACATTACTCCTCCATTCCTCCTCCTGCTGCTGCTGTCTGTCTGTGTTTCCCACTGCCAGGGTACACAGAATTACTACCTTCTGCTGCCACTCTGCCACCAGCTATTACGTCAAACAATAGCTATATTGGTTGCAAAACCAAAACCAAACAAACCATTAAAAAAAAAAAAAAAGGTTTAATTTTTCTGAGGTGCCCGGGTTGAAAACTGTGTTGTCCCAGTTGTGTATTGGACACAATGTGGGCTGCACGACCGCTGTCTGGGACCTCCTGTTGTGTTTATTTACAGCCCTGGTATCACCGCTAGGTACCAGGGCTATTATGTCACGCTGCCTACCTGCTGCCACACTCACACTGCTCCTCCATACCTCCTCCTGCTGCTGCTGCTGCTGTCTGTCTGTGTTTCCCACTGCCAGGGTACACAGGTGATTTACCTTCTGCTGCCACTCTGCCACCAGCTATTACGTCAAACAATAGCTGCTCACATTACTCCTCCATTCCTCCTCCTGCTGCTGCTGCTGTCTGTCTGTGTTTCCCACTGCCAGGGTACACAGAATTACCTTCTGCTGCCACTCTGCCACCAGCTATTACGTCAAACAATAGCTGCTCGCCTACTCCTCCATTCCTCCTCCTGCTGCTGCTGTCTGTCTGTGTTTCCCACTGCCAGGGTACACAGAATTACCTTCTTCTGCTGCCACTCTGCCACCAGCTATTACGTCAAACAATAGCTATATTGGTTGTAAAACCAAAAACCAAAAAAACCATACAAAAAAAAAAAAGGTTTAATTTTTCTGAGGTGCCCGGGTTGAAAACTGTGTTGTCCCAGTTGTGTATTGGACACAATGTGGGCTGCACGACCGCTGTCTGGGACCTCCTGTTGTGTTTATTTACAGCCCTGGTATCACCGCTAGGTACCAGGGCTATTATGTCACGCTGCCTACCTGCTGCCACACTCACACTGCTCCTCCATACCTCCTCCTGCTGCTGCTGCTGTCTGTCTGTGTTTCCCACTGCCAGGGTACACAGATGATTTACCTTCTGCTGCCACTCTGCCACCAGCTATTACGTCAAACAATAGCTGCTCGCCTACTCCTCCATTCCTCCTCCTCCTGCTGCTGCTGTCTGTCTGTGTTTCCCACTGCCAGGGTACACAGAATTACCTTCTGCTGCCACTCTGCCACCAGCTATTACGTCAAACAATAGCTATATTGGTTGTAAAACCAAAAACCAAAAAAACCATTAAAAAAAAAAAAAAAAAGGTTTAATTTTTCTGAGGTGCCCGGGTTGAAAACTGTGTTATCCCAGTTGTGTATTGGACACAATGTGGGCTGCACGACCGCTGTCTGGGACCTCCTGTTGTGTTTATTTACAGCCCTGGTATCACCGCTAGGTACAAGGGCTATTATGTCACGGCGAGCTGCCTGCCTCATTGACTGCCTGCTGCCACACACTCATCCTCCTCCTCCTGCTGCTGAATTTACCTCCTGCTGTCTTTGTGTTTCCACTGCCAGGGAGCACATACAATGGCGCTTCCAACATGCGTGCGCCCACCAGCTATTTGTTACGCTCAAAAATAGCTGCATTTCTTTAAAAAAAAAATTGAAAAGAGAAATACGTGAAGAAGAAGAAGACGATATTGAAAAAGAAGGAGAAGGAGAAGATGAAGATGAAGAAGAAGATGAAGAAGATGATGAAGAAGAAGAAGATGAAAAAGAAGAAGAAGATGAAGAAGAAGATGAAGAAGATGAAGAAGAAGAAGAAGATGAAGCAGAAGAAGAAGAAGATGAAGCAGAAGAAGAAGAAGATGAAGAAGAAGAAGAAGAAGATGAAGAAGAAGAAGAAGAAGAAGAAGCAGAAGAAGAAGAAGATGAAGAAGAAGAAGAAGAAGATGAAGAAGAAGAAGATGAAGAAGAAGAAGAAGAAGAAGAAGAAGATGAAGAAGAAGAAGAAGATGAGGAAGAAGAAGAAGAAGATGAAGAAGATGAAGATGAAGAAGAAGATGAAGATGAAGAAGAAGAAGATGAAGAAGAAGAAGAAGAAGAAGAAGAAGAAGAAGATGATGAAGAAGATGAAGAAGAAGAAGAAGATGATGAAGAAGATGAAGAAGAAGAAGAAGAAGAAGAAGAAGAAGAAGAAGAAGACAATATAGAAGAAGAAGAAGAAGATATAGAAGAAGAAGATCTAGAAGAAGAAGAAGAAAGATAAAGAAGAAGAAGAACAAGTATATACAGTAACACTACTGAACAAAATTAAGGACACAACTTCTCTTTCCACATTTTTTTTTAAAGGAACATCCCCACAAAATCACTTGCTGTTGTTACTTGGAAAAAAAGATGTTTCTTGCATCATTCACCCTCAAAACAAGTGTTGGAAGCTATTTAAGGCCAATTCGAATAGTCAGCTCGAATAGTGAGCTCGAATACCGACTCGAATAGTGAGCTCGAAGTCCGAGGTCGAATCGAATAGTAAAAATTATTCGACTCGAATATTCGACTGACCTCGAATAATTTACTATTCGAATTCGACCAAATTCGAATTTTAAAAAGGGGTATTTGAGCACCACTACTTGAGACCCACATGATTGGTGACAGGCTGCGCACTTTGCGCCGCCCTTGGGTCCAAAAGGTGTATCACTCTACTTTTTCCACCTTCTCGAGGGGAGTCTCCATTCTGATTAGCAAGGCCCTGTCATGCAAAATTTTGTCCTCAGAGGTTGATACGGATGGTAGATATGTTATTTTAAAGCTCCAAATACACAGTGAGACATATTGCTTTATTGGTATCTATGCTCCTCCCAGCCTCCAGCCTCCGTTGCTCTCTGAGCTCAGTGCCAAAATAGCTAAGTTCCTTCCCGCTAAACTACTCCTTATAGGAGACTATAATGCTATCCTGGATTCAACCTGTGATACCTCCAACCCCAATAGACATGCAAGCCAAGAACTAGCTAATTGGGCCAATGCCCTTTCATTAACTGAAATTTGGAGATGGAAAAACTCCACTAAAACCTCCTTCTCATACTTCTCTACGACACATAAATCCGCCTCCCGAATTGACCTTGCTTTTGCAAATTCAGACCTCTTAACAAGTGTTATATCTGCCAACTACCTCCCAAGCGGTCTTTCAGATCACGCCCCACTTGAAATTAATCTTACATTTAGGCATTGTGCTGATAGAACCATATGGAGGCTGGACCCTAAATGGATTTCAGATGAGAAAATCAGTAAGCATATCTCACCTGCTATCCAATCATATTGGGAAATTAATGAGGGATCTGCCAATGAACTATCAGTATGGGATGCTTTTAAAGCCACTCTGCGAGGTGAATATATTTCATGTATATCTGCCCATAGGAAAGAATTTAATCAAACCCTACTAAACCTGAAGTCTGCGGAATCTGCAGCTTCACAAAAATTTGCTGATTCCAACGCTGAATCGGATTTTCTTCACCTAATGCAAGCCAAACGTAACTTAAACCTGCACATGACTGACATTACCAAGGCTTCCCTCACAGAGTGGCGACAGGAGATTTGGGAAAAGGGTGATAAGAATGGGAAGCTCCTGGCAGACCTTTCCAGGAGTCAGACTGCACAAGCTGTGATTCCTGAAATTAAACTGCCCTCGGGAGACACTACCTCTGTTCCAGGCCTCATAGTAGATTGCTTCCATAAGTATTATACAGACCTCTATCAATCCCAATTTGTAAGCTCTCATGAAAATATGGCCGCCCACCTAGAACGCATAGAGCTCCCTATGCTGACATCTGAACAAGCTCTGCTCCTTGAGGCTGAGATCCAAGAGGATGAAATCTTAAACGCCATAAGCTCATTTCCCTGCAATAAATCCCCTGGCCCTGACGGGATCCCTATAGAATTATATAAAACATATGCCAGCCTCCTTGCCCCCAAACTAAAAACCCTCTATAACTCAGCCCTTCTTGGTGGTAACCTCCCCCCTTCCTTCTATCAAGCTCACTTAATTTTAATCCCCAAACCTGACAAGGACCCTCTTGAATGCCAATCATATAGGCCAATATCCCTGCTTAATAATGACCTTAAGATACTAACCAAACTTATCACAACTAGGATTAATCAGTTTATCACGGAGCTCATCAGCCCAGATCAGACTGGATTTATTCCCAATAAAACAACAGATATAAACCTTAGACGCCTCTTCTCCCACATACAACTCAATTTAAACTCCCCTACCCCTAGAGCCCTGGCGTTTGTCGATATCCAGAAGGCCTTTGACTCTGTCGAATGGGAATACCTGTGGGCCGCTTTACATAAAATGGGGTTTAGTCAGAGGTTTGTCTCATGGATACAGGCTATATATAAAACGCCCTTAACCAATATTAAAATGGGGAACATCATTTCAGCTCCAATTGAGCTGCGCCGTGGCACTCGCCAGGGGTGCCCTCTCTCTCCAGCCCTCTTCGCTCTTGCGATGGAACCTCTTGCTGCATCCCTACGGCAGTCCCCTGATATCTCGGGCTTCCGAACTGGGGGGCTGGAGGAGAGGGTATCCCTCTATGCCGACGACCTTGTAATATATCTTGACGATCCGGTCAATTCCTTAAAGGGCGTACTATCCATATTTGAAAATTTCCTGCCCTTTACTGGCCTCGGGGTCAACTGGAAAAAGTCAAAACTTCTTCCGCTCACGCCACTTAACAATGATACGTTCACCCTGGAAGTGGTCCCCAGAACCAAGTACCTGGGCATACAAATTACGAATAATATAGATGACTTCTATGTAGACAACCTTCTGCCCCTAATCGCCCATACTAAGCAATGTCTACAAAAATGGCAAATTCTTCCACTATCCTTAGTAGGCAAAATTAACCTAATTAAGATGAAGATACTGCCCCGCATGCTATATGTGTTCCGCAATTGCCCTATCTGGATCCCTAAAAAGTTCTTTGCCCAACTTAACTCTATCTTCCTTAGCTTCATTTGGAATCAAAAATCCTCTAGAATAAGCCTTAAAAAGCTCCAAAGGCCGTGGACAGAGGGGGGTCTTGCCCTGCCTCACATGCAGAAATACTTCCTTGCTAGCATACTGGTAACTGCGCATTGGTGGCTATGCCCCGACGAATCTAATGCAGCTACTGTGCTTGAGGCAGCCCAATTGGGCTCCTATGAGGCACTATCACAACTTCTGTACCGGGGCCTAAAAGCTCCATACCCGTTAACTGTATCAATGAAAACGGTCATTAGAGCATGGAATCTTGTGCATACCTGGGACTCTCCCTCCTCAAAAGTTTTCTCACCCAAAACTCCACTCTGGAATAATCCTACTCTCAAGAACTTCTACACTATACCCGATCCTATAATCTGGATTTCCAAAGGTGTTAGCCACATATCCCACATTGTAATGTCTGGCTCTCTTGCAACGTTTGATCAACTGAAAGATACCTATAATCTTCCTAACTCCCACTTCTTCAGATTTCTGCAGCTGCGCCACGCCTACCAGGCCCAGTTCGGATCTTCTCCTCCTCGCATCCGCTCGTCTGATGTTGAGGATACCCTTCTAACCAAAGACCTAACCAAGGCCTTATCCTCAATCTATAAGAATATTATACTCATTACTGAGCCCCACGTCTCAGCATTCAAGCCCCCCTGGATGGCCATGGCACCACTTATTGATGATGAGGATTGGGAGGACGCCTGGACCGCACCATTTCAGCACTTAATTGCCACTAGGGATAGACTTATCCAATTCAAAATACTCCACAGAGCATACCTAACACCGGCTAAGCTGGCAAAGTTCAACTCAGCATACAGTGATGTCTGCTGGCGCTGCGGCGCCCCTCAGGCGGACTTTCACCATATCTTTTGGAACTGCTCTAAAATTGCTCCCATCTGGGCCAGTATATGTGAATTTATCACACAGTTTGCGCATACCACAGTTAAACCAGATCCTACCTGGTGCCTTCTGGGCCTAACTTCCTCGCTAGCTCCCAGGAGAGCTCAAAGAACTCTACTCGGTCTTACCCTCTTCTACTATAGAAAAGCTATTGTTCTCAACTGGAAGGCTATTGAACCTCCGTCCTTTCAACAATGGAAATCCTTAATAAATAACTCTCTACCTCTATACAAAGCTGCATATACGGCCAGAGGCTGCCCACAAAAATTTATGAAAGTCTGGAAGCCCTGGACAGACAAAGTGGAATCCAACTAAAAACATCCACACCTGGATCAAGCTTAATCGGATAGGCATCCTGGCCAAATTCGTGGCCCGGGTGGGTGGGGGGTGGTGGATCAGGGTGGGGGGAGTGGGGGTGGTGTTGGTCATCTTCTGTTGGGACAGGTAGGTCCCACAATGTGTCGTGTTTTCTCTGGTTACAGGCGCCCTCCCACCTGCGTGTGTTAGTAGAGGCGCCTGTGTTTGTTTGTATGTTTTCCATCCTAAAAATTCAAATAAAAAGAATTTTTTTAAAAAAAAAAAAGATAGGTAGGTGCTGCAGTATAGATTAGGTAGGTAGGTGCTGCAGTATAGAGTAGGTAGGTAGGTAGATGCTGCAGTATATATTAGGTAGGTAGGTGCTGCAGTATAGATTAGGTAGGTAGGTAGGTGCTGCAGTATAGATTAGGTAGGTAGGTGCTTCAGTATAGCGTAGGTAGGTAGGTAGGTGCTGCAGTATAGATTAGGTAGGTGCTGCAGTATAGAATAGGTAGGTAGGTGCTGCAGTATAGATTAGGTAGGTAGGTGGGTAGGTGCTGCAGTATAGATTAGGTAGGTAGGTAGGTGCTGCAGTATAGATTGGGTAGGTAGGTGCTGCAGTATAGATTGGGTAGGTAGGTGCTGCAGTATAGATTGGGTAGGTAGGTGCTGCAGTATAGATTAGGTAGGTAGGTGCTGCAGTATAGATTAGGTAGGTAGGTAGGTAGGTGCTGTAGTATAGAGTAGGTAGAGTAGGTAGCTGTAGGTAGCTGTCATCCTGCGCATACCATCCGAGCGATTCCGGTTGGCGAATTCATTAGAGCGCGCCGGAATTGCTCGGATGAATCCTCCCTGCTGAATGAATTCTCTATTGTCGAGAGGCGTTTACATGAAAGAGGCTATCCTAGTTGGACTATACAGAAAGGTAAAAAACGGGCCCTTTCTATGTCAAGAGACCGATTAGTGCGAGGGTCTACTTCTGGCACTGGTCCCGTGGAAAGGCCTGTCTTTGTCACTACGTATAGTTCTGAGTTTCAGAACATTAAACAGGGTCAGCAGACCGTTTGGTCAGCAGGGCATATACTTAAAGGGCATATCTTTAAGGGTGTATAAGACACCACGAATTAGCCCAGAATTATTTAATATACCGGTATACTGTACTTGAAGATCTACTTATCCATCTGTACTGACATCGCGATATTCTTTCTTACAGGTATGCATTTGACTCTATGCAATATTTCCTGACTGATTGATCTGCTCCTTGAATCCTGCATTGCTAATTTCTCTATCTTAAATGGTATGCATTTGACTCTATGCAATATTTCCTGACTGATTGATCTGCTCCTTGAATCCTGCATTGCTAATTTCTCTATCTTAAATGGTATGCATAATTAACTTAGGCCACTTCCTGCTACTTCTTACCTATTCAATAGAGCCTTTGCATATGTTTGACTAGCCCTGCCCCTGTGAGACAAATTGGCCAGCCAACTCACACCTGATATCATTCTGCCTATTAACTCCAAACTCAGTTAGGGCCTATATTAGTAGACCTCTAAGGTCAGCAGACCGTTTGGACAGCAGGGCATATACTTAAAGGGCATATCTTTAAGGGTGTATAAGACACCACGAATTAGCCCAGAATTAAACCAGAAGAGACCAGATGAGAACAAACACAAAACTCTCCATGGCTGCTCATCTACTAACACTGGTATGATCTCTTCTCTTTGGTTTCCCTGACATCCACCATCAGCTCATGTTTATCAATCCCTGAACTACCCTGATTTCAACCATCAACATACACCTGATAATATCACACAAACTACCCTGCACTCTTTAACTCTGACACTAATTTTCCCTAATTAGACACACACCAACTTGCAAAATGTGTAATATCATTTTTACAGCTATTATTCTGTCAGCCCCACTACTTAAAATACCTACATCACTCACCCCTCCCGCTGCCAGCAATAACATCTACATTGCTCCCTCTCTCCTACCATCCTCTCTTCTCTCTACTCATGAACTATTCTTATTTCTCAAATCACACATACCTTCCTCCACATCTCTCAAACAGCCCTCTGTCACATACAAATCACATCCTCACCTCTCTTATCTCTGCCTACTACTCCTACTTGCTGCTGGGGACATATCACCCAATCCAGGACCCTCTCCCAGACCGCACTGCACTCTGGTAAATACCACATCCCGCACTGACCATCCTCACTCCTCCGCACATATTAACCGATGTAACCTGATCACCATTCCTTGCCTTCCCAGCCCTCCCCCTCCCATATCTGGGGCTCTCTGGAATGCACGCTCTGTAGTCAATAAACTAGCCCACATCCATGATCTGTTCATCACTAATGCTTTCACCTTCCTGGGGCTCACTGAGACATGGCTAACCCCATCTGATACTGTGTCTCCAGCTGCCCTTTCATACGGTGGCCTCAAGTTTAGCCACACACCTAGATCGGGTGACAAACATGGGGGTGGGGTGGGAATTCTTCTTTCCGAACACTGCTCCTTTACACCGCTTGCACCTGCACCTTCTCTGGCTTTCTCTTCCTTTGAGGCTCATGCTGTCCGCATCTACTCCCCTCACCATTTCCAGGTTGCTGTCATCTACCGTCCTCCTGGACCAGCCTCCACCTTCATTGACCACTTTTCAACATGGCTTCTCCACTTTCTATCCACTGACATTCCTTCCATCATCATTGGGGACTTTAACATCCCCATAGACACTAACTGTTCCACTACCACAAAATTCCTCTCACTCACCTCATCCTATGACCTCTCCCAATGGTCCTCAACCTCCACCCACAAAGATGGCCACACTTTGGACCTAGTTTTTACCCGGCTCTGTCCAGTTTCCACATTTAATAACGCTTTATTCCCCCTTTCAGATCACAATCTCATAACGTTTACAATCAGCCCCTCCCTGCCTCCTCCAGCTACTGTAGTGCAGCCATCACGCTTATGCAGGAATTATCGCAACCTCGACCTCTGCTTCCTAGCTGATTCTCTAAAACCCCTGGTCTCCCTGTCATCCTACACTGACCCCGAGTCAGCATCCATCTACTACTCCACCACAGTCTCTGCTGCCATGAACACAGCCGCCCCTCTCACCAACTTCAGCCCCCGCCGCATCAACAGACAGCCCTGGCTGACTGAACCCATCAAACAACTGAAAAGACAGTCCAGGGCAGCAGAACGGCAGTGGAGGAAAAGCTCCAACGCAGATGACTTCGCCCGCTATAAAAACACGCTGCTCCAGCTCAGGGACGCTCTCTCACTTGCAAAGCAGTCATACTTCTCTACACTTATTTCTTCACAATCCCATAACCCTAAACAACTTTTTAACACCTTCAACTCTCTTCTCCACCCCCCGCCTCCCCCTACAACCACAAGCTTGTCTGCAGAGGACTTTGCAGCATATTTTGTGAGCAAAATTGAAACGCTACAGAACAGCTTTCAAAAGCAACCCTCTTCACCGGTCCAATCACCTCTTCCTTTTTCCTCTCCTCCCGGCAGCTCCCCTACTATTAACTATCCCTCTCCACATAACCACTCACCCACTCAAACCCCCTCCCTGCTAACAATCTTCTCTGCCTTAACTGAACAGCGTCTTTCTTCACTAATCTCAAAAGCTCATCTTACTACATGTGCCTCAGACCCTATTCCCTCTCATCTTATCCCCCAGCTCTCCTCCCCCCTCATTCCTGCTTTAACAACACTGTTTAACCTTTCCATCTCAACTGGCATTTTCCCTTCTTCATTTAAACAAGCTATCATAACACCACTAATCAAAAAACCCTCTTTAGACTCTACTGCCCTTTCTAATTACCGCCCAGTCTCTCTCCTTCCCTTTGCCTCCAAACTGCTGGAACGCCACATTTACTCAGAGTTGTCTAACTTTCTCTCTGCTAATTCCCTGTTGGACCCCTTCCAGTCTGGCTTCCGCCCTCAACACTCTACGGAAACCGTTCTTACTAAGGTTGCCAATGACCTCCTAGTTGCTAAAGCCGAAGGCAGATTTTCGGTACTAATACTCCTAGATCTGTCCTCTGCCTTCGACACTGTTGATCATACCCTGCTTCTCCAGACCCTCTCAACACTGGGAATCAAGGGCCTAGCACACTCCTGGCTCAACTCTTACCTGTCTGGACGTTCTTTCATGGTCTCCTATGCCAATACCAACTCCTCTCCACGCCCACTGTCTGTGGGAGTACCACAAGGGTCCGTCCTTGGACCCCTCCTCTTTTCCATTTACACCCATGGCCTGGGACAGATAATAAGCTCTTTTGGGTTTCAATACCACCTCTATGCTGATGACACCCAAATTTATTGTTCTGCCCCAGACCTCTCCACACTACTATCAAAAGTCCTCAAATGTCTATCCGCTGTATCTACATTTATGTCATCCCGCTTCCTTAAACTCAATATGAGCAAAACGGAGATTGTGATATTTCCACCTTCGCTCTCTGTTCCAACTCCCATTGTCACAATCAATGTAGAGAACACCCCAATAGCATCAACCCCCAAAGCTCGTTGCCTAGGGGTAACTCTGGACTCTGAGCTCTCCTTTAAACCACATATTAACACTTTAACTACCTCCTGCTACTTCCATCTTAAAAACATTTCCAGAATCCGTCCCTTCCTTTCACAAGAAGCAACTAAAATGCTTGTGCATGCCCTAATTATCTCCCGTCTTGACTACTGCAACACCCTACTCTGTGGTCTACCAAAAAGCAGACTGGCACCTCTCCAATCCCTACTAAACTCTGCGGCCCGTCTCATCCACCTCTCTTCTAGATCCTCTGACGCAGCCCCTCTCTGCCAATCCCTCCATTGGTTACCAGTTGCCCAAAGGATCCAGTTTAAACTTCTCACACTTGCATACAAAGCTCTACACAAGCTGTCGCCTCCATACATTTCCTCTTTAACCTCCAGATACCTCCCCGCTCGGACCCTCCGTTCCTCACAGGAGACCCTTTTGTCCTCCAGCCTAGTCACCTCCTCTCACTCTCGCATCCAAGACTTCTCACGGGCGGTCCCTCTCCTTTGGAACTCTCTCCCTCAGCCGGTTCGTCATGCCACGAGTCTGGAAACCTTCAAACGTACTCTGAAAACACACCTGTTCAGACAAGCCTATAATTTGCTATAGGCAGCACCGAAGGCACACTGGCTCACCCACTAATCCTGGTGTTTCCTTCCCTTTTGTTTCCTCCCCACTACCCTCTAGATTGTAAGCTCGCAAGGGCAGGGACCTCCTCCTAGTGTTTCTCATACTGCTGTAATTTTAACATATGTATATGTACCAATTACATATCAACTATGTATGTATCTGTACTTATTCTATTCAATGTCATGACTGTACAGTGTCTTGTATTTCTTATGTATATTTGCTCCCCATTATTTGTTTGTACTATGTACAGCGCTACGGAAGATGTTGGCGCTATATAAATAAAAAATAATAATAATAATAATATCATCTCTAAGTATTTGCCCGTGTTGGAAGGTGATGAAGATTTGCAGCCTTTCTTACAGGAGGGTGTTAAATTTGCCACTAGGAGAGCACCTACATTAGGTAGCTCCTTATCTCCAAGTTCATTTGGCCTTGAAGAATCACCTCCCACTTGGCTTACTATGAAGGGGTCTTATAAGTGTGGTATTTCCACTTGTCATTACTGCTGTTTGCATCATAAAACACAATCAGTAGTATCTTTTGCGAATGGTCATAGGGGCATGATCAAACACTTTATCAATTGCAATACAAGTAATGTCATCTACCTGGTTTCGTGCAATATATGCCTATTGCAGTACGTTGGTTGCACCACCAGACCCCTTAAAACCAGAATTGCGGAACATTATTTGGGAGCATCGTGGTCCACTAGAAACATCTCAAACGTTGCCAAACACTTTAAAAACATCCATGGTGGTGACATGACCGGTTTTTCTTTTCAGGGTATTGAGAGGGTTTTTGTGCCGAAAAGAGGTGGAGACAGATTGGCGATCATCCGGAAAAGGGAAGCCCTTTGGATTTTTCGCCTGGGGACTAGAGCCCCAAAAGGACTTAACGCCAGATGGGACCTAGCTTTGGTTACAGGCTAGATGTGTGATCTATTGGGGGTATCAGGTTTTTCGGATCTTTCATGGTAGTGCACTGAACAGGGATTTAGGTGGGCTGTTGTTCGTATGAGCAGAGTTGTATTATAATTACATTTATATACATCTTTTGTATTCTTATATACATACATCTCATTCTGCGTGATACTAATATTTGTTCTCTCTTGATTTCATATATTTATCCAATTTTGAGATTTGTATTTTTTTAAAAAAATGTTGATGGTCCAGTATTTGCGTGGGGGTTGCGACTACCTGTGGGTGGCAGTATGTACCTGTAACATTGTTGACCCCTCCTACGGGTGGGCGGGTGCATGCCACACCCGGGTGTGTCGCACATACCTCTTCATTTTAAATTGAGAGAATCAAGCTGTATTTTTGTGAGCTATGATTAAGGGCCGCATGGCCTGAAACATGTCAGCTAATGTACTATATTTGCTGTAAGGATACGTCCTAAATAAATTCTGGTATCTGTGGAGAGAACTTGTTGCGGACCACTTCCTTTCGACTTTGCTTCAGTATCCGGGCCTGGCTGCCTTGGTCCAGCACTGCTCTACACGGTGCAGTTGAGCGGTGTTCCACTTTCTTTTTATCTTGTCACAAATTTGCCACACACCGGCTCCTGCTCACCAAAAAAAAAAAAAAAAAAAGGACTGGATATATACATCCTACAGCAGACAAGTACTACATTTTTATGGCTTCTAAAGAATCACGCAGTTTGAAGAGCACTACCCATCATACCATGTCGGGAGGTGGAGATATGTACAAATACATCACCCGCAGTCAAAGTGCCACAACCAGCAAAGTCCCCTCAGGATCACTTGCCCAGCTCGACAAGCCTTCTGGTCGCAGGAGTGGAGGTGCTGTTTGCCCTATGTGGGGGCTGACTGGAGGAGCGGGTGTTGATGGTACAGTGATATCTGCGGGCCCGGGACAGATTGCGGCATCACGGAAGTCAGCGATGGTGCGGATGGAGCAAGCAGCGGGATCCAAAGCGGAACCGGAAGTGACGCGGTCGGGACTTCCGGTGGTGGTAGGACGCGATGCTCGACGGATTCCTACAGAGCACTATCCGGCGGAGATGCAGCCCGAGCAGAGGAATCTTGGGGCACGCCGTAAACAGCACCTTGGGCCCTATGAGAGGCTCGATCCCACACATGTGTTAACTACTGCATCGCTTAGAAAGGATAACTTGCGTCCACATTGCAAAGATCTTGTCCAGAGCCTGTTGGAGGATGTGGATCGGGGTATTCAAGCATCCAAACAGGTAAAGAGACTGTCTCTTCACTTTCCCATTACTGCTACTGACATGCCCGTCCAAACTTCATCTTTGGCACCTGTTCAATGTGATTTAGGTTCGCCACCAGTTATTTACAGTGGTGAATCTATTGTTGGTCAGCAGGGTCCAGCAGAAACTTTGACCACAGAGGAGCTGACAGGCTGTCAGGAACTAACTAGTACCAATGTAGACATTCATAACCTCAATCCTCTGGAAACTGCTATTAGGGACTTGCAAGACACACATACATTTTCATACGAGGATCATATTCTCCCCTTACAGGATTTAAATTCTGACTCTGATCGTTATCATAAATTTGCTGCAGTTTTCTCAAAAAAGGCGGACATCAGTGGTGGACATCCTGAGGTTGGCCTTAGAACTTGTTTTCTACAGTTAGAGGATCAGTTGAGTAAGGAGGTTAAAACTTGGTGGGATCTTTCAACTCTTAAGCAGTATGTAGCGGAGAACATTATTCCGCGCGGTTTGCGAATCAAAAAGATCCCAACTACCCCTTACTGTGATGAATTCATGGAGGAATGGAATAGAATACTCACGGACTGTTCACTCAATTTGATGAAGCTTATCATTAAGTATGAGGAGAGCAAACTTGAGGACATTAGATTGAAAATTTCAGAATTGAATGTGAATCTGACCAAATTTGACACAATGCAACAATATGATGAGTTGAATCAGAGAATGTGTGACAATATATCTAAACTTGAAAGTATGATTACTGATACTAAAAGGGTAAAATATTTACGCGATACAAAGGATTACCAACAGAATTTGGTTTATGCTTGGGGCAAATGGGAGGCCACTCCTAGATCACCGGGTATGTCCACACGCCGATCTCGCTCAAGAAATAGGAGACAGGTTACCTTTACACCGAACCATATTCCACACAGGGAGGCTTCAGATAGTCCACAAGGGGTGCATGCAGCCATTCCTATGTCTACACTGGCCACATCCTCCACTAATGTACATCAGAACACGTATCAACCATCTCCTCCTCCAAAAAACGTACAGAACAGGCCCCCTTATTACAGGAGAAACAAGAGAGGCCCAAAAGAAGGAAAACGAGGCGGGCGGGAGTGAAACATCATAATAGAGGTAACTCCACCTCCCATCTCTCTACTACATATGTGAATGTTGTTAATTTGTCCAACTATACCCTCACCGACTCCGAATTTTCTTTGTTGTCTAAAGGGTTGTCTTTCTCTCCCACACATCACTTCGATGTATTTAATACACTTTTAGATGTTAATAAATTCATTAGATCCATACTCTTGAGGAAACACTTCAGATCTAATGGGGTGGTGAATCAAACAGATAGTCGATCACGGGCAGATATACCTGATATCGAGAATTTTCAGGACACTTGTGCAAGGTGGACGCTTGATTTTTTGGCGTCCGACTCTGCCGGTCTTGTCTCGACAGATGATGTGCAGCCCGTTAGAATCAGGAATCCTGATTTCTATCCGTTGACTTCCCGCACCACCCCGGTCGAAGTTTTCCAAGATTTGGTGGAACAGGAATTGGTTAAATTATCTAGTACCCCCTCTATTCAGCCTGAGTCCAATCTTACTAGGGCCGAGTTTGTAGCCCTTAAAAAATTGAAGGACAATAAGGATATAATAATACGTAATGCTGATAAAGGGGGGGCGGTGGTTGTCCTCAACAGGTCCGACTATACGATGGAGGCTTTGAGACAAGTTGAGGACGCCTCTACCTATACTAAGCTATCGGGAAATCCGACACAAGAGTTCCACAAACAACTACTCAATCTTATTAATTATGGTGAGAGTTTGGGGGTGTTGGATCACAGACTCGCGGGGTATTTGAGTGTTACACATCCCGTTGTACCTGTGTTCCATCACTTACCTAAAATCCACAAGCCGGGCGCTCCTCCGGAGGGTAGACCCATTGTAGCGGGCATTGGGTCTCTGGGGGAGCGCCTGAGCGACTGGGTAGACTCACTACTCCAACCCCTGGTGCGGCGGCTGCCTGGGTACCTTAAGGATACCAGGCATCTGTTGGCAAGTTTGGAGGGGATGAGATGGGAAACTGACCATAGCTGGCTTACAATTGACGTTAAGTCCCTGTATTCGTGCATACCCCACAATCTGGCATTGACAGCCCTTCAATACCATCTTGAAAGATATTCTGATTACTCTGCGGATCTCCGCGTGTTCATTTGTGCAGCTGTAGATTTTCTCCTGACCCGCAATTACTTTATGTTCGATGGCGTCTTCTACCTCCAGAGGTGTGGGGCATCAATGGGTGCCAAATTCTCACCATCCCTGGCAAATCTTTATATGGGGTGGTGGGAAGAGTTCCACATCTTTGGGGGTGGGGGACGTCTCAGGAGCAATATTGCGTGGTACGGGAGATTTATAGATGATATTCTGGTTGTTTGGACGGGGGACCCAATTTTGGTTGATTCTTTCATGTCCTCCCTCAATAACAACCAGTGTAATCTGCAATTTACGCACACATGGCAGCGGTTTTCAATAGATTATTTGGATGTGACTCTGACAGGCCATGTAGACTCTAATAGCATACACACGAAAACATACAGGAAACAATGTGCAGGTAACTCTACATTGCGAGCCAATAGCTGTCATCCTGCGCATACCATCCGAGCGATTCCGGTTGGCGAATTCATTAGAGCGCGCCGGAATTGCTCGGATGAATCCTCCCTGCTGAATGAATTCTCTATTGTCGAGAGGCGTTTACATGAAAGAGGCTATCCTAGTTGGACTATACAGAAAGGTAAAAAACGGGCCCTTTCTATGTCAAGAGACCGATTAGTGCGAGGGTCTACTTCTGGCACTGGTCCCGTGGAAAGGCCTGTCTTTGTCACTACGTATAGTTCTGAGTTTCAGAACATTAAACATATCATCTCTAAGTATTTGCCCGTGTTGGAAGGTGATGAAGATTTGCAGCCTTTCTTACAGGAGGGTGTTAAATTTGCCACTAGGAGAGCACCTACATTAGGTAGCTCCTTATCTCCAAGTTCATTTGGCCTTGAAGAATCACCTCCCACTTGGCTTACTATGAAGGGGTCTTATAAGTGTGGTATTTCCACTTGTCATTACTGCTGTTTGCATCATAAAACACAATCAGTAGTATCTTTTGCGAATGGTCATAGGGGCATGATCAAACACTTTATCAATTGCAATACAAGTAATGTCATCTACCTGGTTTCGTGCAATATATGCCTATTGCAGTACGTTGGTTGCACCACCAGACCCCTTAAAACCAGAATTGCGGAACATTATTTGGGAGCATCGTGGTCCACTAGAAACATCTCAAACGTTGCCAAACACTTTAAAAACATCCATGGTGGTGACATGACCGGTTTTTCTTTTCAGGGTATTGAGAGGGTTTTTGTGCCGAAAAGAGGTGGAGACAGATTGGCGATCATCCGGAAAAGGGAAGCCCTTTGGATTTTTCGCCTGGGGACTAGAGCCCCAAAAGGACTTAACGCCAGATGGGACCTAGCTTTGGTTACAGGCTAGATGTGTGATCTATTGGGGGTATCAGGTTTTTCGGATCTTTCATGGTAGTGCACTGAACAGGGATTTAGGTGGGCTGTTGTTCGTATGAGCAGAGTTGTATTATAATTACATTTATATACATCTTTTGTATTCTTATATACATACATCTCATTCTGTGTGATACTAATATTTGTTCTCTCTTGATTTCATATATTTATCCAATTTTGAGATTTGTATTTTTTTTTAAAAATGTTGATGGTCCAGTATTTGCGTGGGGGTTGCGACTACCTGTGGGTGGCAGTATGTACCTGTAACATTGTTGACCCCTCCTACGGGTGGGCGGGTGCATGCCACACCCGGGTGTGTCGCACATACCTCTTCATTTTAAATTGAGAGAATCAAGCTGTATTTTTGTGAGCTATGATTAAGGGCCGCATGGCCTGAAACATGTCAGCTAATGTACTATATTTGCTGTAAGGATACGTCCTAAATAAATTCTGGTATCTGTGGAGAGAACTTGTTGCGGACCACTTCCTTTCGACTTTGCTTCAGTATAGAATAGGTAGGTAGGTGCTGCAGTATAGATTAGGTAGGTAGGTGGGTAGGTGCTGCAGTATAGATTAGGTAGGTAGGTAGGTGCTGCAGTATAGATTGGGTAGGTAGGTGCTGCAGTATAGATTGGGTAGGTAGGTGCTGCAGTATAGATTAGGTAGGTAGGTGCTGCAGTATAGATTAGGTAGGTAGGTAGGTGCTGTAGTATAGAGTAGGTAGGTAGGTGCTGCAGTATAGATTAGGTAGGTGCTGCAGTATAGAGTAGGTAGGTGCTGCAGTATAGATTAGGTAGGTAGGTAGGTGCTGCAGTATAGATTAGGTAGGTAGGTGCTGCAGTATAGAGTAGGTAGGTAGGTAGGTAGGTAGGTGCTGCAGTATAGAGTAGGTAGGTAGGTAGGTGCTGCAGTATAGATTAGGTAGGTAGGTGCTGCAGTATAGATTAGGTAGGTAGGTAGGTGCTGCAGTATAGATTAGGTAGGTAGGTAAGTGCTGCAGTATAGATTAGGTAGGTAGGTAGGTGCTGCAGTATAGATTAGGTAGGTAGGTAGGTGCTGCAGTATAGATTAGGTAGGTAGGTAGGTGCTGCAGTATAGATTAGGTAGGTAGGTAGGTGCTGCAGTATAGATTAGGTAGGTAGGTAGGTGCTGCAGTATAGATTAGGTAGGTAGGTAGGTGCTGCAGTATAGATTAGGTAGGTAAGTAGGTGATGCAGTATAGATTAGGTAGGTAAGTAGGTGCTGCAGTATAGATTAGGTAGGTAGGTAGGTGCTGCAGTATAGATTGGGTAGGTAGGTAGGTGCTGCAGTATAGATTAGGTAGGTAGGTGCTGCAGTGGTGGTGGGAGCGGGCATAATAGTAATAACTCACCTTTCTTCATCTTCATCCGAATAGCCGATCTCACGCTGCTTCAATGTACTTCCTGTCTCGGCATCTGTCTCAGTAACAGCGCCCCCTGTGTTGACATACGGAACATCATCACAGGGGGCGCTGTTACTGAGACAGATGCCGAGACAGAAAGTACATTGAAGCAGCGTGAGATCGGCTATTCGGATGAAGATGAAGAAAGGTGAGTTATTACTATTATGCCCGCTCCCACCACCACAGCGCCCCCCTCCGGCCACAACAATCCAGCGCCCCGGGCGATTGCACGCATCGCACGCCCATAGAAACGGGGCTGCTGACGCTTTTAAAAACTCCCAGCCTGGTTCATTACTCAAAACCGCAATCATGGGTAAGACTGCCGACCTGATTGCTGTCCAGAAGGCCATCATTGACACCCTCAAGCAAGAGGGTAAGACACAGAAAGACATTTCTGAACGAATAGGCTGTTCCCAGAGTGCTGTATCAAGGCACCTCAGTGGGAAGTCTGTGGGAAGGAAAAAGTGTGGCAGAAAACGCTGCACAAGAGAAGAGGTGACCGGACCCTGAGGAAGATTGTGGAGAAGGACCGATTCCAGACCTTGGGGAGCCTGCGGAAGCAGTGGACTGAGTCTGGAGTAGAAACATCCAGAGCCACCGTGTACAGGCGTGTGCAGGAAATGGGCTACAGGTGCCGCATTCCCCAGGTCAAGCCACTTTTGAACCAGAAACAGCGGCAGAAGCGTCTGACCTGGGCTACAGAGAAGCAGCACTGGACTGTTCCTCAGTGGTCCAAAGTACTTTTTTCGGATGAAAGCAACTTTTGCATGTCATTTGGAAATCAAGGTGCCAGAGTCTGGAGGAAGAGGGAAATGCCAAATGCCTGAAGTCCAGTGTCAAGTACCCACAGTCAGTGATGGACTGGGGTGCCATGTCAGCTGCTGGTGTTGGTCCACTGTGTTTTATCAAGGGCAGGGTCAATGCAGCTAGCTATCAGGAGATTTTGGAGCACTTCATGCTTCCATCTGCTGAAAAGCTTTATGGAGGTGAAGATTTCATTTTTCAGCACGACCTGGCACCTGCTCACAGTGCCAAAACCACTGGTAAATGGTTTACTGACCATGGTATTACTGTGCTCAATTGGCCTGCCAACTCTCCTGACCTGAACCCAATAGAGAATCTGTGAGATATTGTGAACAGAAAGTTGAGAGACGCAAGACCCAACACTCTGGATGAGCTTAAGGCCGCTATCGAAGCATCCTGGGCCTCCATAACACCTGAGCAGTGCCGCAGACTGATTGCCTCCATGCCATGCCGCATTGAAGCAGTCATTTCTGCAAAAGGATTCCCGACCAAGTGTTGAGTGCATAACTGAACATAATTATTTGAAGGTTGACTTTTTTTGTTTTAAAAACACTTTTCTTTTATTGGTCGGATGAAATATGCTAATTTTTTGAGATAGGAATTTTGGGTTTTCATGAGCTGTATGCCAAAATCATCAATATTAAAACAATAAAAGGCTTGAACTACTTCAGTTGTGTGTAATGAATCTAAAATATATGAAAGTCTAATGTTTATCAGTACATTACAGAAAATAATGAACATTATCACAATATGCTAATGTTTTGAGAAGATCCTGTATATATATAAAATCGGATGTATGTATGTATGTATGCAGAGCCGGCCTTTGGGGGGGGGGCAACTGGGGCAAGCGCCCAAGGCCCCGTGCTTGAAGAGGCCCCACGCCACTTGACCCCCCCCCCCGGCCGCGTGCCCCCAGCTGGAGGGGAGCAATGCAGAGAAGAGGGAGAGCTGTGAGCAGCGGTGGAGAAGGGGGGCCATCTCCAGGGTCGGACTGGGCCACAGTAGTACAGTTTTTTGCCTCGGTGGGCCCCGCCTCCAGGTCTCTGGTAGGGCCCCCCCCCCCCCTCCTCCTTGTCTGACAGAGCTCCAATTGCTGCCTGCAACACAAAAATTCTCTTCTCAGTGCTGTAATCACTCATGCTGAGAGCAGTGGTGTAGCTAAGGAGCTGTAGGACTCGATGCAAATTTTACAATGTGGCCCCCCAAGCACTCTATACATAACAATTGATACGGCGCACCAAAACCTGCCAATGGCAACTACAGCGTCTGAGGTGCAAGAAGGGGATGGGAAATAGCTTGTTAATGATTACCACTATTCAAAGTATCTATAGAAGTGATTATTATGAGCACAGGACCAATAGAGAGGCAATACTGTAGTTGAGGGAGGGCCCTTCGGGGCCCCTTTGGCCCAAGGACCCCGATGCGGTCGCAACCTCTGCGGTCGCAACCACTGCAAAGTAGAACATTACTTTACTTTATATTGAAGGAGGGGACTCTGCAAAGTTTTGCTGGGCAGCAGTGTCTCTGAATTACAATGCTGCTAAGATCATGTACATTTGACCCTGTCCATAATACATCATGACCACGCCCACCTTCCGGTGCATGGTCACGCCCTTTTTTCACCGCAATCATGGGATGTGTGGGCCCCAGGTTAAAATTTCTTTGGTGGGCCCCCAGTGTCCCAGTCCGACCCTGGCCATCTCCCCCCCTTCCCTCACCTTAGTGCTCTCCCTCCCTCCCTCGCTCTCTCTTACTGAACTAATGTGCGGGTGGCTGGCAGTGGGCGGAACTTACCTTCCATCTCGCACCAGCACCGGAAGTTCTGGTGCCGCTGCACTTGTCTGGACCAGACAAGAGTAGCGACAAATCCATCCCACGCCGGCACTGCATCGAGACGGAAGGTAAGTCCCGCCCGCTGCCTGCCAGCCACCGCACATTAGTTCGGAGGGGAGAGCGAGCGAGGGAGGGAGAGCACTAAGGTCAGGGAAGGGGGGGGGGAGATGGCCCCCCCTTCTCCACCGCTGCTCACAGCCCTCCCTCTTCTCTGCGCTGCTCCCCTCCTGCTGGGGGCACACCTGGCTACCTATTCTGGGACATATACCCCCGACTACATATACTGGGGACATATACACCTGCCTACATATACTGGGCACATATACCCCTGGCTACATATACTGGGCACATATACCTCTGGCTACATATACTGGGCACATATACCTCTGGCTACATATACTGGGCACATATACCCCTGGCTACATATACTGGGCACATATACCCCTGGCTACATATACTGGGCACATATACCCCTGGCTACATATACTGGGCACATATACCCCTGGGTACATATACTGGGCACATATACCCCTGGTTACATATACCACTGGCTACATATACTGGGGACATATACCCCTGACTACATATACCGGGCACTTATACCTCTGGCTACATATACTGGGGACATATACCCCTGACTACATATACTGGGCACATATACCCCTGACTGCTGGCCACCTATTCTGGGGACATCTATACTGCTGGCCACCTATTCTGGGGACACCTATAGACCTGGGGCTACCTATTTTTGGGGAACCACTGCTGTCAGATTGAGTGTATTTTGGGGAACTGCTGCCAGGTGAGAGGTGTCTACCATATTAAGGAGGCATTCTGCCTATTTGCAGTGGCTGAATAGTGTAATGGTTAAGGACTCTGCCTCTGACACAGGAGACCTGGGTTCAAACCTCGGCTCTGCCAGCACCTATTCAGTAAGGAGTTTCCTGGGCAAGTCTCCTTAACGCTGCTACTGCCTACTGAGTGTGCTCTTGTGGCTGCCTCACAAGCGCTTTGAGTCTGACAGGAGAAAAGCGCTATACAAATACTGCTATTATTATTATTTATGTGAAATGCTGTCCATTTATGTGCCTCATGACTGCTGAATTTATCTTGTTGGGGGCCTCATGGTTACTGAATTTGTCTTGTTGGGGGCCTAATGATTTGTTGGGGGCCTCAAGATCGCTGAATTTGTCTTGTTGGGGGTCACATGATTGCTGAATTTGTCTTGTTGGGGGCCTCATGATTGCTGAGTTGGTCATGTTGGGGGCCTCATGATTGCTGAATTTGTCTTGTTGGGGGCCTCATGATTGCTGAGTTGGTCATGTTGGGGGCCTCATGATTGCTGAATTTGCTGAATTTTGCAAGACAAAAGTTACTACAACAATGTGAATTTTGTGAAATGTGAACCTTATAATTTCCAAATTAATTAAAGCATGAGCTCCCCCACCCCCACCACCATGCAAATGTTTGTTTTTATATTGGTTGGCTTAGTGGCCTTTACCTGACATAATTGTTTTAAAAAAATAATAATAAGGAATACTGCATTAAAGGCGGACAAGCCCATGAACGTGGCGATACGGTATATGGCCTACACTTATGGCTCTAGGCCCCGCATGTGACACTCGCCCCAGGCCCTGCATAATCTAAGGCCGCCTCTGTATGTGTGTGTGTGTGTGTGTGTGTGTGTGTATGTGCCGTGATCACTCGAAAACGCCTTGACCGAATTGAACAAAACTTGGTATACAGATCCCCTACTACCTATGATGATATTTTCTGGGGGCCTCACGTCCCCCCTGCACACCTGGGCGGAGCTACAAATAGCAAATCAGATTTCACCCATTCATGTCAATGAAAAAAATGGAAAAGGCTGCCATTCTCACAGTAATCAAGCCAGAGTCCCCACACTTGGCACAGTTGGTCACTTGGTGACTGAGGTTACAAATCCAGGAAAAGTGGGTGGAGCATAAAAAAGCCAATCAAATTTCAGCAATTCATTTTAAATGGAAAAATGTAAACTGCAGCCATTCTTAGACTGTAAATCGCAGGGTTCTCAAACTTGCCACACTTGGTCACTGGGTGACTGGGATTAATATTCAGGAAAGTGGGTGGAGCCTACAACAGCCAATCAAAATTCACCTATTGATTTTCAAGGGGAATATTTAAACTGCTGCTATTTTTACACAGTTAATGGCAGAGGCTTCAAACTTGCTACAGTCGGTCATTGGGGGACTGGGGTCCAAATTCACTAAAGAGGCGGGCCACAAACAGACAATCAGATTTCCTTGGTGGATAAACTGCTTCCATTCACACATTTTTGATGCCAGGAATCTGAAAGCTCACAAACTTGGTCAATTTTTTACATGGCAGGGTTCCCAAACTTGACACTATTGGCCACTGGGTGACTGGGATTAATATTCATACCGTATATTCCGGTGTATAAGACGACTGGGTGTATAAGACGACCCCCCAACTTTTTCAGTTAAAATATAGAGTTTGTGATATACTCACCGTATAAGACTACCCCTCTTCCAACGTACACCAAATTAAAAAAAAAAAAATCATATACTGGTGCTGTACTGTATGTGGTACCCAGTATATAGTCAATTGACTGGTTGGATTGGTGAACTCTCCCTCTCCCTAAGTGGATTGGTCAGCTCTCCCTGTCTCCCTGTTTATCAGAGCAGTATGGAAGAATAGATTACGCTGTGCCAATAAAACACGCCTATTTCACCCCTCTGGCCCACCCTTGTATCCTATTTACCTCCCTCTCTGCCTCTCAGAACTCACACATATGCGCCTGCGCCGCTTCACTACAGTCCTCAGCAGTAAAATCTGAGAGACGGTAACCGGATAGGGGGTATAACCCAGCATCAATGATACCCGGCGTATAAGACGACCCCCAACTTTTCAGAAGATTTTCAAGGGTTAAAAAGTAGTCTTATACGCAGGAATATACAGTAAATGTGGGTGGAGCCTACAACAGCCAATCAAAATGCACCTATTGATTTTAAAGGGGAATATTTACATTGCTACCATTCTTAAGCCCTGTCTACACAGGGAGATGTTGTGGCGATCCGGCGGCTTGCCTAGCCGCCGGATCGCCTCTTCCGCGTACCCGCCGCGTACCTGCTCGCCGCGCATGCGCCGCATTTGATTCCCCGCTCGTCCCCGCTTATCTTCCGCTCGATTACCTGCCATTGTCCCCTCGCGGGGAGCGAGCAGGGAATCGGCGGAAGCAAGATCCGTCCTGTCGGATCTTATCAATCGAGCCGCATCAGCGGCCGCATCTACGTGTGTAGATGCGGCTTTACACTGTTAATGGCAGAGGCCTCAAACCTGATACAGTCAGTCATTGGGTGACTGGGGTCCAAATTCACTAAAGGGGGTGGAGCCATAAACAGCCAATCAGATTTGTTAGATTGATTTCAGTCTGTTATTGGCAGGGTTCTCAAACTTTACACAGTTGGCCACTCGGTGACTGGGACTAATATTCAGGAAAGTGGGTGGAGCCTACAGCAGCTAATCAAAATTCACCTTTTGATTTGCAAGGGGAATATTTACATTGCTTCCATTCATACACTCTTAATGGCAGAGGCCTAAAATCTGGTACAGTCAGTCACTGGGAGACTGGGGTTTAAATTCTGAAAAGGGAGCGGGCCAAAAACAGACAATCAGATTTGTTTAATTTCAATGGTAAAATGCAACTTATTGATGCCAAAGATCCCAAAGCTCATAAACTTGGTCATTGAGTGACAGTATGTAAAGGTTAGAAATAGTGGTCGGTGCCAAAAACAACTAACTTTTTAAATGGGAAAATATAAACTGCAGCTGTTCTTACACTGTTAATGGCAGGGTTCTCAAGCTTGACACAGTTGGTCACTGGGTGACTGGGATTAATATTTGGAAAAGTAGGTGAAGCCTACAAGAGCCAATCAAAATTCACCTATTGATTTTCCATGGGAATATTGAAACTGCAGCCATTCTCACACTGTTAATGACAGAGGCCTCAAACCTGCTACAGTCGGCCGTTAAGTGACTGGGGTTTAAATCCACTAAAGGGGCGGATCCAAAAACATCCATATTTCTTTGCTGGATCAACTGCTTCCATTAGCACAATTTTGATGCTAGGTACCCAAAAGCTCACAAACTTGTTCATTGAGTGACTGTGTGTCAAGGTTACAAAAAGTGGGTGGGGTCAACAGATTTTTCTGGGAAATTGTAAACTGCAGCCCTTCACTGTTAATGGCAGGGTTCTCAAACTTTGCACAGCTGGTTACTGGGTGACTGGGATTAACCACTTAAGGACCACAGTCTTTTCGCCCCTTAAAGAGAACCCGAGGTGTGTTTAAAGAATGTTATCTGCATACAGAGGCTGGATCTGCCTATACAGCCCAGCCTCTGTTGCTATCCCAAACCCCACTAAGGTCCCCCTGCACTCTGCAATCCCTCATAAATCAAAGCCGTGCTGTGAGGCTGTGTTTACATCTGTAGTGTCAGTCTCAGCTGCTCCCCCGCCTCCTGCATAGCTCCGGTCCCTGCCCCCGTCCCTTCCCTCCAATCAGCAGGGAGGGAAGGGATGCAGGCGGGGACAGGAGTTCTGCAGGAGGCAGGGAGAGCAGCAGACTGACACTATAGAGATAAACACAGCCAGCTCTGACAAGCTGTTTGTCAGCAGCATGGCTGTAATTTATGAGGGATTGCAGAGTGCAGGGGGACCTTAGGGGGGTTTGGGATAGCAACAGAGGCTGGGCTGTATAGGCAGATCCAGCCTCTGTATGCAGATAATATTCTTCAAACCCACCTCGGGTTCTCTTTAAGGACCAGAGCCTTTTTCTCCATTCAGACCACTGCAGCTTTCACGGTTTATTGCTCGGTCATACAACCTACTATCTAAATGAATTTTCCCTCCTTTTCTTATCACTAATACAGCTTTCTTTTGGTGCTATTTGATTGCTGCTGCGATTTTTAGTGTTTATTATATTCATCAAAAAAGACATGAATTTTGTCAAAAAAATGATTTTTTTAACTTTCTGTAATAAAATTTGTCAAATAACGTAACATTTCTATATACATTTTTGTCAAATGTATTGTGCTACATGTCTTTGATAAAAATAAAAAACATTCAGTGTATATTTATTGGTTTGGGTAAAAGTTATAGCGTTTACAAACTATGGTGCTAAAAGTGAATTTTCCCATTTTGAAGCATCTCTGACTTTTCTGAGCACCTGTCATGTTTCATGAGGTGCTAAAATTCCAGGATAGTATACATACCCCCCAAATGACCCCATTTTGGAAAGAGGACATCCCAAAGTATTCACTGAGAGGCATGGTGAGTTCATAGAAGATTTAAATTTTTAAGTTAGCGGAAACTGACACTTAGAGGCAAAAAAAAAAAAAGTTTCCATTTCTGCTAACTTGTGACAAAAAAAAAATGAAAAGTGCCACGGACTCACCATGCCCCTCTCTGAATACCTTGGGGTGTCTACTTTCCAAAACGGGGTCATTTGTGGGGTGTGTTCACTGTCCTGGCATTTTGGGGGGTGCTAAATTGTAAGCACCTCTGTAAAGCCTAAAGATGCTCATTGGACTTTGGGCCCCTTAGCGCAGTTAGGCTGCAAAAAAGTGCCACACATGTGGTATTGCCGTACTCAGGAGAAGTAGTATAGTGTGTTTTGGGGTGTATTTTTACACATACCCATACTGGGCGGGAGAAATACCTCTGTAAATGACAATGTTTTGATTTTTTTTACACACAATTGTCCATTTACAGAGGTCTTTCTCCCACCCAGCATGGGTACCATGTTTCCCCTAAAGTAAGACATCCCCTGAGAATAAAACCTAGCAGGAGTTTCAAGAATGCTTGAAATGTAAGACATCCTCCAAATTTAAGCCCTAGCTAGGCAGCAGCCCACATGACACCAGCAAGTCATGCTGAATACAAAGCCTGGATACAGGAGAGCAGCAGTATAATGTGAGTTCTACACAGTCCTATATACCGGTATAGGAAAGCTACCAGTGTTTGCCAAAAAATAAGACATCCTCTGAAAATAAGCCCTAACACATCTTTTAGAGCAAAAATTAATATAAGACAGTGTCTTATTTTCGGGGAAACACGGTATGTATAAAAATACACCCCAAAACACATTATACTACTTCTCCCGAGTACAGCGATACCACATATGTGGCCCTTTTTTGCACCCTAACTGCGCTAAGGGGCTCAAAGTCCAATGAGTACCTTTAGGATTTCACAGGTCATTTTGAGACATTTCGTTTCAAGACTACTCCTCACGGTTTAGGGCCCCTAAAATGCCAGGGCAGTATAGGAACTCCACAAATGACCCCATTTTAGAAAGACAACACCACAAGGTATTCTGTTAGGACTATGGTGAGTTCATAGAAGATTTTTTTTTTCACAAGTTAGCGGAAATTGACACTTTGTGAAAAAAAAAAACAATAAAAATCAATTTCCGCTAACTTGTGACAAAAAATAAAATCTACTATGAACTCACCATACTCCTAACGGAATACCTTGTGGTGTCTTCTTTCTAAAATGGGGTCATTTGTGGGGTTCCTATACTGCCCTGGCATTTTAGGGGCCCTAAACTATGAGGAGTAGTCTGGAAACAAATGCCTCAAAATGACCTGTGAAATCCTAAAGTCTCTGTAAATGACAATTTTTTGATTTTGTCCATTTACAGAGATATTTCTCCCACCCAGCATGGGTATGTGTAAAAATACACCCCAAAACACATTATACTACTACTCCTGAGTACGGCGATACCACATGTGTGGCACTTTTTTGCACCCTAACTGCGCTAAGGGGCCCAAAGTCCAATGAGTACCTTTAGGATTTCACAGGTCATTTTGAGACATTTGGCTGTCTCAAGGTGTGATTAGAGGGGGGAATAGATGCGAGCAATGCACTGGCGAGGTGATCAGGGCTGGGGTCTGAGGGCGTTCTGAGGGTGTGGGTGGGTGATTGGGTGCCCTAGGGGCAGATAGGAGTCTGATCTGATGAGTAGCAGTGACAGGTGTTGACAGGGGGTGATTGATGGGTGGTCAGTAGGTGATTAGATGGTAGAACAGATGTAAACAATGCACTTTGGAGGCGATCTGAGGGTGGGTCTGCGGGCAATCTGATGGTGTGGGTGGGTGATCAGATGCCCGTAAGAGGCAGGTTAGGGTCTGATCTGATCTGATGGGTGGCAGTGACAGGGGGTGATTGACGGGTGATTGACAGGTAATTACAGGGGAGGATAGATGTATACAGTACACAGGGGGGGAGGTCTGGGGGGGTCAAAGGGTGTTCTGAGGGTGTGGGCGGGTGATTGGGTGCCCTAGGGGCAGATAGGGGTCTGATCTGATGAGTAGCAGTGACAGGGGGTAATTGATGGGTGATAAGATGGCAGAACAGATGTAAACAATGCACTTTGGAGGTGATCTGAGGGTGGGTCTGCGGGCGTTCTGAGGGTGCGGGCGGGTGATCAGATGCCCGTAAGAGGCAGGTTAGGGTCTGATCTAATGGGTGGCAGGGACAGGGGGTGATTGACGGGTGATTACAAGGGAGGATAGATGTATACAGTACACAGGGGGGGGGGGGGGTCTGGGGAGGATCTGAGGGTGTGTGTGGGGGGGTGATCAGGAGCCCCCAGGGGGCAGTGTTAGTGACAGGGGGTGATTGACGGGTGATTTGCGGGAAGAATAGATGTATACAGTACACAGGGGGGGGGGGGGGTCTGGGGAGGATCTGAAGGTGTGGGGGGTGATCAGGAGCCCCCAGGGGGCAGTGTTAGTGACAGGGGGTGATTGATGGGTGATTGAGAGGTGATTGATGGGTGATTGACAGGTGATTAGTGGGGAGAATAGATGTATACAGTACACAGGGGGGGGGGGGGGTCTGGGGAGAATCTGAGGGTGTGGGGGGGTGATCAGGAGCCCCCAGGGGGCAGTTTAGGACCTGATCTGACATATAGTGTTGATAGATAGTGACAGGGAGTGATTGATGGGGGATTAGGGGGGTGATTGGGTGCAAACATGGGTCTGGGGGGTGGGCAGGGGGGGGGGGGGGGGTCTGAGGAGTGCTGTGGGCGATCAGAGGGCAGGGGGGCAGATCAGTGTGCTTGTGTGCACATTAGGGTGGCTGCAGCCTGCCCTGGTGGTCCCTCGATCACTGGGACCTCCAGGGCAGGAGGCAGCCTGTATAATACACTTTGTATACATTACAAAGCGTATTATACGCTTCCTATGCGGCGATCGCCGGGTTAACAACCCGCCGGCGCTTCCGATTGGCCGGCGAGTTGACATCGCGGGTGGGCGGCGCCTATTGCCGGAGGATGCGCGCACATAACAGTGCGCGATCCCCGGCCAGCAGCCACATAACGACCCGCCGCCGATGGGCGTATTGCGGTCGTTTAGGCCCAGCCTTTGCCGCCGCCCAATAATAATATTAAAATTGCTGCCATTCTTGCACTGTTAATGGCACAAGCCTCAAAGCTGGTACAGTTGGTCATTGGGTCACTGGGGTTCAAATTCAGAAAAGGTGACAGAGCCCCAAACAGTGAATCAGATTTGTTTAATTTCATGGGAAAATACAAATTATTGTTGCCAAGGACCCCAAAAGCTCACAAACTTGGTCATTGAGTAGTGACTGTGTGTCCAGGTTACAAAAAGTGGGCAGAGCCAAAAACACATTTCACTGGTAAAGTGTAAACTGCAGCCCTTCTTACACTGTTTATGGCAGGGTTCTCAAACATTGCCCAGATGGTCACTGGGTGACTGAGATTAATATTCAGGGAAGTGGGTGGAGCTTATAATAGCCAATCAAAATTCACCTGTTGATTTTCAAGGGGAATATATAAATGGCTGCCATTTTTACACTGTTCATAGCAGATGCCTCAAGCCTGCTACAGTTGGTCATTGGGTAACTGGGGTTCAAATTCTGGATAGGGGCGGAGCCACAAACAGGCAATCTGATTTGTTTACTTTCTATGGGAATATACAAATTATTGATGCCAAGGACCCCAAAGCTCACAAACTTGGTCATTGAGTGTTTGTGCGTTAGAGTTAGAAAAAGTGGGCGGAGCCAAAACCAGTCAAATACATACACGGGCAATGCCGGGTCATCAGTGGGTGGAGACAAATACAAATTTCACTGGGAAAACGTAAACTGCATCGATTCTTACACTGTTAATGGCAGGGTTCTTAAACATTGCACAGTTGGTCACTGGGTGACTGGGATTAATATTCAGAAAAGTGGGTGGAGCCTACAAAAGTGAATCAAACTACACCTATTGCTTTTCAAGGGGAATATTTAATTGCTACCATTCTAGCACTGTTAATGGCACAGGCCTCAAACCTGGTACAGTTCGTCATTGGGTGACTGGGGTTCAAATTCAGAAAAGGGGGTGGAGCCACAAACAGCCAATCAGATTTTTTCATTTGAATGCAAATTATTGATTCCAAAGATGGCAAAGCGCACAAACTTGGTCATTAAGTAATTGTGTGTTAGAGTTAGAAAAAGTGGCCAGAGCCAACACCAGCCAAATACATACCCGGGCAATGCCGGGCGTCCAGCTAGTATGCTATATAAAGGGACTTGGTCCTTGTGTTTGCTGTACCTATAGCAAAACAGCTTGAGAAAGGGCTAATGGTATGAAACAGCGTGCTGGCACTGTAGCAATTCTTATGTAACATCATGTCATTTTAGATTTTTTTTTTAATAAACAAGCATTTTCCAGAGTTAGCAGTGGTGCCAGCCTATCGTGCAGATTCAGCCTGCTACACACTTTCAATTATGATTATCCAATCACTGAGCAATTTTACCACACCATGTCGTATAAGAGATTACCTCCACAATCTGATCATAGTATTCAATATCTGTTGGATATTGACCCTCATACTACATGGAGGTGGTCAAATTGGTCAGTGATTGGCCAATCATAATTGAAAGTGTGTACCTGGCTTAAAGGACTTCCGAGGCCAAATGTTTAAAAAAATAAAATAAAAAAAGTTATGTATCTGTATAACTTCGGAGGACACGGAGGACGCCGTCCGTGCCCTCCGTGCCGTTCCGCCGGGGCCCTGCCGCTCATAGCCCCCCCGGACGGCTCCCAACCCCACGGCCAGGGTCGGGCTCTCCTGCCTGTATAAAGATGGCCGCTGCGCAGCTCTAGGGCCAGCCCCCCGATCCATGCTACAGGAAACAGCCTGTTGCGTGGATCGGGGGGCTGGCCATGGAGCTGCGCAGCCGCACTAGAGGCTATGCGGAGTGCGCAGCCACGGCCAGGGCCGGCGGCCATCTTTATACAGGCAGGAGAGCCCGACCCTGGCCGTGGGGTCGGGAGCCGTCCGGGGGGGCTATGAGCGGCGGGGACCCGGCGGAACAGCTTGGAGGGCACGGATGGCGTCCTCCGTGTCCTCCAAAGTTATACAGGTACATGACTTTTTTTATTTATTTTTTAAACACTTGGCCTCGGAAGTCCTTTAAGGGCTTCGTCACACTATGAGTGTTTGTGGATTTTATTAAGTGCTGGCGATTTTAGAAATCGCCCCAAAAAAGCACTTGTGCAATGTTTTCCTATGAGAGTGTTCACGTGAGCGTTTCGATTTCTTTGAAATTGCAAATGCGCTACATGTACCATTTTCTGAGTGCTTTGGCTCAATGGAAGGTGTAGGGAATTGCAAAGCGCTTGAAAAAGTGCTTTGTATAGCGACTTCCCCAGCACTTTTATGAATAAATACATTGTATTTATTCATTTCTGGCTATAAGACTTCACATCCTGACTGACTTCAGGAAGTGAAAATCTTAATCACTCAGCAAAAGCGCTTAGAGAGGCCCTTAGGGTCCGTTCACACTTGAGCGTTTTGCCGCGATTTCAGCAAAATGCTCAACTCAAACGCTAGTGCTTTTTAAGTCCTGTGATTTTTCCACGTGAAATCGCGGAAAATCACTCCCGCAAAACGCCGGCAGTAGTCGCTGGCGTTTTCAAAACGCAAGTGTGAATGGGCCCTGTAGAATGTACTCTAGCTTATGTTAACTTATTTCTATATTAATGACCGGACACTTGAGGTCGTTTCAAAGAGGTTAAATACAAGGGATTTATTTACAAATATACATATTTACAAGTTATAGCATACAACCTATGTGACTCACATAATGGCTCTATATACCCTAGGCACAGTCACACACGTTCATTAGCTGAGCCCCTTTCTATCTCACCGTCCATGTCAGCATTCCAAGAGAGAGAGATATTCCCAAACATGGTCTTTTGTTTGGGATACCACAGGTATAGAGACCCCTCCTCTGTGTTAAACATCAATAGTTCCTGCCCTTAGCAGCTGGGGGAGGAGAGGAACCTGTTGGGGGTTGTTGTAGCCAGTCCACTTGCAGTTAGCACAGCCCTTTGCCATTCCAGATTAAACAGCTCCTCAAACCTGGTTGTAAAGATGATTGGGTTTCAGTTGAAAGAGGCCAGGTCCTTCTCAGAAACTCTTGTGTTGACAAACCAGATAACTCAGTTTCCTCTCAAAGGCCATTTGCGGGGGCTGGGGTCAGTGTCTGAGGCCATTGTCTTTGCTGTGTTATTTATTCATATGCAGATGTGTGTGGTTGTAAAAAGTCCTTTATGAAACACAGGCTTTGTACAAGGCCCCAGCTGATCAACTAGATTCACTGTGTATAGCATACAAAGTTCAATCCATGTAGGCACATCTGAAATAACTTTCAACTCCAACATATCTCCCTTTTGTGACTACATGATACCACACTCAGTCGGGTTATATCTTCGGTAGGTGCTGTACAGCTACATTGAGTCCCAAAAACATTGCCCGAGGGACTAAGGCCCTCCACTGCGCTTGCTCAAACAGCTATCTCGGGTAGCGCGACAAAACATAGTTCCGTGGTTAACGGGCCTCATTTCCTGTGACCACGATCCATGGGCCACCAAGCAGGAACCCAACATTCATTCCCACTCACACCTAATCAGTACATTGACATGGCATTAATTGTAAGGGTGAATATCCAACATCATACCATATATGCATCACCTGGATTTACCAGATCGCAATACCTTATCATGTGAACCTTAGTTTGTTCTGCAAGTTTATTGGCATCAATGTATACCTTTATGACAAAGACACATCCTACCCATGGATTATCCATTGCAACCAAATATATATCTCAATGAGTTTGTTTGTGTAGGTAGGTTGTGCACATGAAAATATAATACAAGAAAACTATCTATTGTACCCTTGTAGGTCATGCGGTATTCATGTAACTAAGTCAGTACTCGACTAATCTTGCTGCAAAACACATTTACATTACATTACCTACATTGTCTTGTTTTCGGTGGATTGGGCACCCAATATATATAAATGAAACAAAAAAGCTTAACTTCTAATCAATTATCAGTACCTCGATTCTATATCATTGGTGTCCGGACATTACATTACCAGAGGTTACCCACCCCCACTGTATACTGAAAGGGTGGGCCTGATTATTAAATTACCTGGATAAAGGTTTTACACCCAAAGAATACGCCTGCTGTTCAGGCTTTATCCACCTTCAAAGCTTAATTTATCTTCTAACAAAATAAAAATGGATGGTGATGCCCAGCTATTAAATAATAAACCCTTGTTGGTGGTCATTTCCACTGGCTTCTTTGAAGCCATGGCTACTATTGTTAACCATTCAATTGTGTGAATTTACATACATTCTTTTTGGTTTTAGACTTCACCCATCCCTGTGGGCTAAATACCCATTCACTTCCTTTGATGAGTCCTTCTACAATGTATCTGTGTCAATGAATCTATATCACACCCTACATAACAATGAGACTACTCTCTGTAGCCTTCCAACCTGGGAGAGGACTATTTGGGAAGGCATTTTAGTGGAGAAACCACTCCCCTTTCTTTATAAATCACAATAAAAGAAAATAAATATATCCACTACTGCTGCGTGTTAATATCTCTGCGGCCCCCTGCACACTGCCAATCTGATTTGCAATTCCGATTTTCACTGGGCGCTGTCGACATACGCAGAAAAACGCATACGAAAAAAAAAACTCGGCATGCAGTACCGACTCACAATCGCGACCCACAATCGCACGTAAAATCGCGTCCCAAAACTGCCAATCGGAATTGCATGTAGTGTGCAAGAGCTCGCAGGAAAATATAACATTTCTGACAATACCTCCCACAAGAGAACAAACTCTTTTTAATCTTAAATACTGTAAATTGATCATACACCTATAGATTTCCATCCAATGTTTCAAAATGATAGATTCCTTTATGAAAATAATCGATTCAGAATAACTCGATTCCTACCAACCACTGCACACCAATTTCCAATAGATTCCAGCCGGGAATCTATTATTAATCGATCGTATTGCAGAGTTGCGGTGCCCAATGCAGTGCAAGGTTATTGGCCAATAATTTGCCAAAGTTGTTGCTCCTGATTGTTTTTAACTTTCCAACCTGTCTGATCGATCAATCGCCAAAATTGATCGATCTGACATTTGGGGAATCGATTCCTAGCAGCTGAATCTGCAAGGAAATAACTGAGAAAATCGATGAGTGTATTGGCAACCCTTTCCATTACTTTCCTTGATTGTAGATTAATTTATAAACTTAAGATGTTTATTCGTACCAGTACAATTACATTTGAGTACTCTTTATGAACATATAAATAGGCAAACAGCCTCCATAGCTGTGTTTACTCTTGCCTTCCATATCTTGTATATATCCCCCCTTTGGTACCTCAAAGCACAGGTACCACTTATCAATACTTCTATGTAAAAAGAAAAACCCACAAAAGAGAAAAAAAATGAAAACAAAAAAATGGTGTTTGGGGAAGCAACAAAAATCCCCACAACTGAAAAGCAAAAAAAAAAAAATATATTGTGAAAACAAAATTATCAAATTATCCAAAAACTGAACAGGGAGAGTAACAAAAAAAAATTACAACCCTTTGGTTGTTCCTAATCAAACGAACAAACAAACACACACACAGAAACAGGCCTATTTCAGACATACACAGAAGTTAGTTACACCCAGGTCTGTACAATTAGTACATTGACACAAAGATGCTGATATCCTTTGGAGCTCATTGTCTTCAGTACTGGGCCATCTGTGTCAATAGAAACAAGAAAGAAAAGAAACAACAACAATACAGACTGTACAAGTTAACTGTTTAACCACCTTTACTTCAGTTTCACTCCTTAAACCTTCTATTATTTAATTGTTTGCAAACAATTAGGGTTTTAACTCATGAGCTCATGGTATTTCCTGCAGACTAATTATTAACCTCTACAATTTAAAATGGGTGCATCCTGATCCTAAACCAAATTCCATGTAGATGCCCTTGGCTAAAGAGGAGAGAAAGTAAAACACAATACATGAATACACCATAATCAAATGTTAGATGGCTTGAATTTTTAACCACATACATTTCCTTTCAGAGATATCTGAAAAACAAAGCAGAATTATGTTAATATCCTC